>NW_009614474.1:34123-99987 GCF_000690535.1 Cariama cristata | reverse complement strand
AGTGGGCAGAGTGCAAGATAAAGCTTAGTGGTGTTATTGGCATTGTCTTCTCTTTTCCCATGCAGCCGGCTTGAGTGTCTCCTGAGTGGCACTGGGAGGGTTGGAAGGAGGCATCCCCACCTGGGTGGTTCTGGCACAGGGCTGAAGGAGGCTCTTGGCATGCCTGCAGTCACAGCCAGTGCGGCATCCAATCCTCCTTCATCAGCCTCCCTCTTAAAGATAGTCTCTTGCCAGCCGGTGGGCTGTTCTGCAATTTCCCTTGCAAGAAACCTTTAGCTTCCAGCTAAAACTTGTCAATGGCCACAGGGTTCTTGTACCAAACTGGCCTTTGGTTTTTCCTGCTTTGTGTTTATCCCTTGTCATCAATCTACTCTTTCTTCCTTTGAACGGAAGGCTGTCACCAATTTTATGATCAACCTGTCTCTTTCCTTCTTTCTTCTGATTATCTTAATATCCATTATCTGCACCTTTTCATTTGAAAACACCTGTTTTGAACATAAGCCATAAAGGCAGAACACTCTGTTACTTGTATTTATCAACTATCAAAGGTAGCATTTGCTACATTTTGAAAGGAATCAGGTGTGGTTGTTAGGCAATGGAAAGGAAGGAGAATGTCCCCTGTCAGTAGTAAATCATCATGATGATGGTGGTGATGGTAGTAATAATCCTACCTAGCAGGCTGAGTCAGTAGTAGATGCTTAAAACTTGTTTACAGCCAAGGAGCAAGATTGTTCAGGCAGGAATTGACAGGCAGAGGTTATATGACTTGCTGCGGCTTTTTAGTAAGCAACTCCCCAACTCTTTGGATGCAAGAGGTGGGCCAGAGAGACCAGGAGGGGAGAGGAAGAGGGAAACGTTGTCCTTCCTTTCCCCTGTGTAGTGATGAGCGAAGGAGCTTAATTTTGAGGAAGAGATTGGTAGGTAAGGGAAACCGGACCATTCTGTGTGTTGCAGCTCCTGCCTGATGCTTTTGTCAGGATCAGCAGCCAATTCCAATACTGAGGATGTCAGCTCCTCTGCAGTACTTAAGTGACTTTATAGAGGGGCAAAATAAAGCAAGGTGAAGACGAGCTGACGAGTTGATTTTTGATTTTGTGAAGACTTACTGCATTTGAGAAGTATATTTTCTTTTGCATCTCCAACAGTAAAGTCAACACAATACTTCCTGTAGCTCAAGAAGCACTCCAGCATGCTAATGTTGAATTCTCACAACTATGAGTTTTGTCCCCTGAATCATGTGGAGGGAAAGAAAACACCATGGAGTAGAAGCTCAGCTCTCCTAAAGGAAGTTGAATTTTTGCCATGGACATCCTTTTGAAAAAAAATTACAGTTTCCATTTTGAAACATATACGGACCTTGCTATGTGGTGCGTGCGCCAGCCCTTCATTCACAGGAACTGGAGGGAAACTCGGTGTCTGTCAGATTATGCCATCCATCAGGGTGCAAACCAGGCTGGTGAAACTGCTGGGAAAGGCCTTGTATCTCTTGCTTCCTCTGGTGGTCTGACTTACAAAATGTCCCTGTTTATCTTCACAGCAAACCCTGCTGCTGTCTGAAAACACCTCTGTCCGTAGCATCCTACTGCTGAGTTCTCCTGAACTTTCCTCTGAAGCATCTGGTTCTGGTGTTAGGGCTGGGACACAGCACACGGGGATGTGCTCTCGCCTGTCAGCACCAAGGGGGGCTGGAAGTCAGTGCTGCCTGTGATGTGCTCATGGAAAAAATGATCCCATTCCCACTTGGTAACTCTGCGTGGCTTTGTAGTGCGAGTCAGTGACTGCCTAAGCGTTACAACCCTGTTACGTTCGGTGCTGGGAAACCTGACACTCAGAGTTAAGCCTGAGTTGTGTGTATTTAAGCAGTTGTGCTAGTAAACATGCTTTGGAAAGAGAAAGTGGGAGTAATGGGAGTGCTGTGAGCGTTCTCCACGAGAGGAGTTTGAGAGAGGCACAGATTCGTTTGTATTGAGGAGCAAAGCTTATGAGAGGAACAGATGTTTGAATCATAATGTTCTTCCCAGCGTAGTTCGTGAAAGAAAACTCTTCATAATCGTGACCAAAAAATACTCTAGTTGTCAGTCTTCAGATATGTCATTTTTTTTCCCCTAATTTTTAATCCCTCTGAGACTTCAGTCCCTTCTGAAGCAAGAAGTTTTAATTCGGTCTGGTCTCTGGCCATCACACATTGGGCAGCTGGAATACTTACGCAGGGAGAGGGATATAATATGCCGTGCGATTCGTGTACAAGTGAGGTCTTCACATGAAAAGGGAGATCCTGACATTACAGACACAGCTTGTTCTCTTCGTTGTTTTCCAAATCATCCTTGAATTCTAAATCAGAAGGCTTCAGGACGTTTTTGTAATAAAATTGTAAGATTGCCTGTTGTTCTGCCTTTTCCTGTGTCTGTGTGGGCTATCTGGGGTAGATTGCAAGGCACTTTGGTCAGAAGTTTCTCAACAATGAATTCGTAATGTTGCCTGTACCTAATGTTTGTAAGATTTTTCTGCAGCATACTCTTAATAATAACTCTCCGATATCCTTATTTTGGTTATGACTTCTTTTGTGCAAAAAAAATACTTACTTATACAATTACTCTTGCATCAGTTTTGCTGCTAAAAATCATAAGAACACAGAAGAATTATATTTATATTTCTGTTTTAAGAGTGTAATGAAAACAGAATTAGACACAACAGGATCAAGTCTTGGGTTAATGGCGGCATGCCTGGCAGCTAGATACTGTGTGCAACAGCTTTTGCTGTGATTCTTCTTAATGCTCCGTGATTCATTGCTGTAGCTACCATAATATTAGTAACTAGGTGTCCAAGTCTGGATTAGATCACTGTTGTGTTAGATGCTGTGTGCTCAAACAGCAGAGTTGTTCCAGACCCCAAAAAGAGCTGACAGTCAAATCTACAAAGAGGCGTGGAGGTGTAAGCAGCCAGCCAGCACGCTGGTGAGACCGTAGTTGTCAGTGTAATTAGCAGCTTAGAGACTCCATAGGTCATGCTGGGAAATTGTAGATGGAAAACAATACTCACGTGATGCAGTTCACCTGGGATGTGTCAGCATGAAAGTACATACATTATGCAGCTAACAAGGGATCTAATCCTATTTTACTAGGGTTTTTTGACTTAAAATCCAGCGTATTAGGAGTTGTAAAATACACGAGGTCAGCTTCATCTCTGGTCTGTCTCCGCTGTTCTAGCATGTTTTCCAACAGGAATATTTTTCTAATACAGCAAAAGTCTAGTTACTAATGCGGCTCTGTATTTCCGCATATTGGCCAGTGTAGCAAGTAACATAAATAGACAAAATAGTTCAGCTCCATTAAAACCTAATCTAAATGTTGGCTTTAAAATGGAATTAGATCCTGTCCCCGCCCTTTTTTTTCCCCCCTCAGGTTCTGGATATTTAGATAACTGGCTTCAGCTAGCAATAGAAACACCAAATTAAGATGAGAAAAGCTATTCTTTTCTGGCCTGAGTGAGGAGGGTTTGGTAAAGTCATGAAAGTGGCTTCTCTCGCAATCTGAAATGTACCAATACCTTTCAGAGCAAATCTGCACTTTGAAATGCCTGAAATCAGGTCTTCCTCTTGATTTGAGTTCAACTCACTGCTGGAAATGGTGTTGCCAATTAAATTTTGTAAATTAAAATAATTAGTCTTATTTGCCAGTGTGGGATGGTATCCAGTGTTGGTGTTCTACTCACAGCTCATGACCTTTTTCACCACGCTACCTAACTCTGGCCCTAGCTCTCCAGCCCCTGTGTTGCCTCCCCATGGTACCAGGTACCACTACTTTTCTCATCCCCTTGGTTCCCTGCGAAAGATTCATGCTCTCTCCTGTGATCCTTCAGACTTGGTTCTTGGTTCCCACAGCACTTGGTTCTTCCCTGCATCCCCGGCTCTCTTCCCCTGTGTTTTTTCTGATTCTTCACCAAATTATTTCCATTTACTCCTGGGACCTTTGGGTTCTCCTGACTTAATTTGAGTTCTACGTAGTGTTTTCTCAGCAACTTTCTATGTCCTTTCTGCAGTGACTTCCCACTGTAGGTTAACCAGCACCTGTTTCATCCTCTACCTGTCTTTGCTTAGACTGTTAATTGAGCCAGAAAAAGCATATGCAGCATAGGCTGCATGTGAGCTCCACATCTGCTGATTAGACCACCAGGACACTGCCAAACAGAAGGAATAAGGGCTGAGCTCTTCTCCTTGTATTTCCCTTCACAGAGGCATTAATATCTTCTCTCTCTCTACCCATCTGTGGATTTCCTAAGGTGGTAGGTAGAAGCTTAGTATCTTCTGTCAAACATGATAGAAATTGGCCAGTGTGATTCACAATTATGCATGTGGATAGACACAGCAGACAGGCAGAGACAGGAAACCGGAGCGCAAACATAACGAGAGAATTAGGGAGCAGGTATTTTTGGATTGCTTATATATTCACACATCTTCAGCTGAGTTAACTGGCAGAATCGAGCAGGGCGTTGACAATACTCTTTTAATGTCAGGGAGAAATTTTAAGGACCTGTTCTATAGTTGTGGAGGCAGGTTGGTATCAGGGACTTGATGCGTACCTTTTGATTTATGTTTTCTTAAATGGATTCTGGCAGTACATTGTGTCACATTTTTAATTGCTACCAAAGGCAGTTCTTTGTAAAAGTATTTTTAGAAATGAGCATCCATCGAAAGAAGAAACACAGAGATCTTTATATAGATCCCTGGAGGAAAGAGGGGGGAAGTGTTATGGAGATTCTGTGAAAGAATTAAGTCATTTAGAGACAACCCAGTTGGTCAAGCCAGCAGCCCTATGGAGTTGAAGTAAGAATCTGCATTTTCATTTGTTTTTATACTAATGTCAACAGCAGGGGCTCCTTAATGTGGTTTGTGGGCTGCAACCTTCATCAGAGACTTCACGTACATATTTTAAATTGCAGGTGTTCTTGATAGTCCCGGCTGATTATCAAGAGTTTTAAGAGATCAGGGTTCCTTTCAGGGGAGCTGGGGGTCTGAGCTGAGCTTCCAGGCTCGCAGGGGCCGGAGCTGTTAGGCAGCCAGAGCTTAGGGCTGCCTCTGTGCATCCCTCTGCTTCCCCAACGTGCTCAAGAAGCAACTCAGGCTCTGGTGTCTGTGGCCAATGTTGCGGTCCTCTCCTTTTGGGTCTCCTTTTTGTGACTGCAAGTTTGTCTTGCTGCCTCCAGGCAGATGGTGTGTCTGATAAATGTCCTTCCTTGAGCAAAACTTTCTGAAATCTAGATCTGAAAGGTTTGGTTGGGAGCCAGAGCATCCTCGCACATATGGGAAGAGACAGCCCTTGCCCTGAAGGGTTTGCAGCATAAATAGGCAAGTTACAGACAGCGTGAACATTATAAGCTGTGTGTTACAACTGGGAGAACTGAGGCACAGCTTTACTTATCCGTAAGTTCAAGGTCATGGAGCAGGTGAACAGCAGAGCCCTGGACTGAGCTCTGATCTTGCATCTCAGTGCCTTAACCATAGAACTGTTCTGTCTTTCGAAAGATCCTTGTGAGTACAGGAATATCTGTGTTACACCACAGCGTTAGGAGGAGGAAAACCTCAGTTTGAGTGAGATAATCTTGAAGGCACTTAAATCAGTGCATGGATTTCTTCATCCTCTGGCCAGTTTTAGCAAATTCTATGCAGCTAATGCCTAATGGAAGAAGATAAATTGCCAGCGAATAATAAATTAACAATAATCCAGAGAAGAGGTGAGACAATCATAGTCTCAGCAGTCTATAGATAATAAAAGGGAAATCTCTTTAAATAAAGTACCTTATAATTGTTAATGTTATTAATCTCCTGGAAAATCCATGTCTGTGAAGAATAAGCCAAGCTTTTCCTTGAACACAAAGGAGAGGAGTTTTGTTTTTCATCACTGGGAGGTTTGGATGATCGTAACATTCTTCTTCCTCCCTTTGCAACCCTATGGGAGCATGATCTCAGATTCACTGCAATTAGCAGAAAGAGAGAGAGAAGGAAAGGAGGAAAAAAATAGACAAGTGATGCCATTGAGCCAAGAGGATGTCTGAGCTGGTCCTGCTGGCCTAAACTGGCGCATCCGCAACATTGCGTGTCCTGGGCATGACAGCAGGTTGTACAGAGCTCAGCTGTGGCTATTGTAATTCTGGTTGCTCTGTGTGTCCCACCTCGGCCCTCTTCTCTCAAATATCTTTGCACCATGTTCCACCCTCATGTATGATATGCCCATTGTCTTCTGTGTATATTGGGTCAAGCTTTGCTCGTGTTTTGCCTGTGTGATATATATCCATGGAAGTTGGTGGGAGTCAGTCCCGTACATGTGTGGGAGCAGGAAGGGGTTGAGGTGGGAGCTCCAGGCAGCCAGTGGGTGCAGATTTGGAGGTGGGGTAAGTCAGGGTGGTTCTCTTGACCTCATTGAAATCACTTGTGATGGATACCACATAGAAATCTTCCCCAAATTATTGACTGACAGGGATTAAAAAGATTCTCCTTTAGGATCTTTCCTAATAGGGAGTGTGACGCACTCCCCGTCTGATCTTCTAAGTTCAAGCAAGTACACTTGTATTTTACTGTGTGGCTCAGAGCCTGCGGTGTCACTGGAAGACACTTGTGCCTCCCCCAGCCTAGGTGATATGATCGAATCTCCCCATGCAGCCTGAGCAATTCAGATGGGACGTCATCATCTTTTAGGGTGTCCCTGCTGCCAGTTCACTGATTTGTTACCTCTGCTCGTGAAGAACGCTTTGTCATCTGTGATGCTTAACTTATGACAGGTGAAAGTATAGCTGCAAATACACGTTATGCATAACATTCAAAATGGATGGACCAACTACTGATGTTGTATAAAGATGCAAGTGAAGAACTGGGAGACCTGCCTGCTCCACTGAAGTTCTATCAAAAGTCTATTTTTTTCCCCTTCTTTCAACTTACTTTACATTTCTGTCTTGAGAAGATGGTAGCCAGCGTTTCTGGCATAGTGCATGCCATCTCGCTCTGGCTGATGGATTTTTTTATTTTTTTTTTTTCCTCCTTCTTACAGCTGATTCATTTGGAGTCCAAAGGATGCCTAATGCTCAGGCACAGACAGTGTCCTTGAGAGGGTGATTGATCTTTCATGGGGAAATTCACTCTGTTCTCACCTTGAATGGGATGTGGTCTGGCTGGTCTCTTAATTACAATGGTGGCAGTTTGCCTCCTATGGATGAATAGATATGTCTGTCTTGAGAGAGGTGTGAGATGACTCCTTGAATAAGTGGCTAGCAAGTTATTCTGATCAGAATGTGAAACTCTTCCCCCTTCCTAGCCTACCACTGGCTGCACGCTTTTCCTATAGTCTGCATCAGCCCCTGCGTTTAACACATACACTGCTGCACAAGCTACTTTGCTGTAGTTTATTACTGGCTCTTGATTCAGCCACAGTGCTAATTATCTGCTTTGAAGTGGCTGCAGGCTTGGGGTGCCTGTTCTGCAAACTCTGGCTCCTAGTCAAACTGCAGTAATGCAGTGCCCATAGCCATTAATCCAAAGATGATGGGACTGTAAATTAAAAAAAATAAAGGGGGGGGGGAAGCCTAAGTGATATAGTGCTATCATTTGAATTTCCAGAAATATATCTTCATAAAAATCAGCCTAAATTTATAAAGCTAGCAAATGGATAAGATGGAGGGGAAAACAGAGTGTTTCATAGCTTTGATTTATCTCAAATATCACCAAAAAAAATTTTTTATCTTCAGTGGCTGTCAATGTTGCCCCCACCTTGCACATACACATAATTGTCTGGTTTTCAAATTAAGCCTTGTAGCATGATGCAGAACATATGTGTGCTCTATCTTCCTTGAATGGAATATTGCGTAATAGTGCTGGGTGACAACCATACTGTCAGCTAATTTTTTTCCAGAATAAAGTATTCAGCAAAATATATCTGTCTGGGCATCTCTGCTGCCTCTTACTGCAGAAGGTTGTGGAGCTTATGAAAATACTGCAATGCAGTAAGTGTACTACCACTGATTAAAAGTAGATTATTTTGTTGTTGTTGTTGTTTCCCCCCCTTCTGCAAGCTTGTGGGTGGCATTTTATTCAAGTTCTCATGGTAACAAACATAATTTAAAAGCACTGAAGCCTACAAAATTAATCTTTTTTTTCCTCTATGTGCTTGAGGTGGGTGTTAAGTCATTACAACTGCAGTGATGCTGTTATTTCAGTGTTTCTGGTGCAGAGATGACAAGGGAAGTAAAATGGAAGGAGGTGTTGCTGAATGCAGAAAAATCTTCGTCATCTTTTTACCAGGTTCTGTTGTTGTCTTTTCTGTAAAAAGGGTGCAATTAAAGTAACGTGTAATGTAGTCCTTATTTTGCTTTTTCATTCTTTTATACGCATTCTGGCATCATAGTTATATCGTGTTTGTAATTCCTGACAGAGGCAGTTTTATTGACAGATGTTTTGATTCACTACCGCGAACATGAGCTCCCATCAAAACACACAAATTCCTGACAGAGGCAGTTTTATTGACAGGTGTTTTGATTCACTACCACGAACATGAGCTCCCATCAAAACACACCTGTAAATGCATGCGAAACTGGGGAATGCTGTATGGCATTGTAATTTATTTCAGTAAATACGAATAGATGCAGAAAGGAACAGCAAGAGGGGTTAAAATGAAATCAGATCTGAATTGAATGCTTCACTTTCTGTTAATGAATTGATCTTGAAAGCACCACATGGCTAAAGCATGCTAACTCATGGAAATCAGGCAGTCATGTCTGATCAGTAGATGGTCTGCTGCTTTGCCATGGGTAATGTAAATGTGCTCAATTGCGTTTGATGCTTTGTGTCTTGCACTTAATGAATTTATACTGCAGTGTATTTGCAGTCCTGCAGATATGCAGTGATCAAGGGAATACAAGTCAGTAATCCTGTGGGGGTGTCAGAAAATGTAAGATACAGCTCGCTCTTAGCTGCTGAAAAAGAAACTGATTTACAATGAGAAAATGTATTGGCTATTTTCTACTTTTAAATACATGTGGAAATGAAGTTCCAGTGACCTTTTTTTTTTTTTTTTTAACAACAGCCTGCCTACAGGAGATTAACAGTGTAGGGTATAACACCCCAAATGTCCTTGCCTAGCTTACCTGCAGAAGAACTACAGCCTTGTCTCGGAAGCTGTAGGTCAGGGATGGTTAGTGCACATTGGTGATCTGCTGGCATAGACAGGTCTGGCTCTGTAAGACCAAGCCCACACCTTCAGGAAAGCGTTGAAAGTAGAATTTACAGAAATACCAGGATTGCCAGTAAGACAGTGTGCTGCAGTTAGGGGTTGGGAAAGGACAGAAACATCTCAGCTGTGGGGAAGAACGCTCTCCTTGTCTCCCTGGTCTTCCCACACAGGTATTGATCTGCTTCGCAGCGAGGCTGGACTGCTCTATCCTTCCTCCTCCTCAAGAACACGTTGGATGCCTAGTCTCTTTGCTGACAAGGGACTGGTTATTCATTTTAGTGTATAAAAGTCCAGTTGTGCCCTTTCCTGTCTAATTTGGCCTTGCATAAACCCTTCCCAATGATTTGCGGAGATGAGACAGTCCAGGGACCGTAATGTATTTTCTAGCCTGGCTACAGCACTGGGCTTTGCTTCTGCCCCCCATTTTTATAATCTTCTAACTTCCTTGTTCAGCAATTGCTGAAATGGAAAAATGAATGTTAGGAATTAAGTTGTGATAATTTTTTTTAATCTGGATTTTGAAGTAGAGACAGAGTGAGAAGTGTTTTAATGCCGTATCCTCAGAGTATTTTCCCTGACCGTTTTCTACACCACTGGCTGAGAACTGGTCGGGGAATTTGAGCAGAAGGCTGTGAATGCTGTACTGATCCTCCCTAACGTGAACTCCTAGTGTGCCGTTCTTGCCGCGGAAGATTGTTCTGGCATGATAAGGAGAACATTGGACAGTGTCCATTGATTTTGGAAATCTTTCATGTTAAGACCTCCTGGGATTCTGAACAGGTAAACCAGTAGAGAAAGTAGTAAAAGGTCAAGAGCCAGAGAAAATAGAGCTACGTTGGTTTTTATACTAGGAAACAAAGAGAGCAATGAAATATTAGTTATATGGAGCAAACTGATTATCCAGGAACTTCCTGCCACCTTTGTGTTGGTTTAGTATTGATAGAAAGAAGCCTTCTATTTAAAAACATGTTGTCTCAATAGTCATTTCTTTGCGGAAAAAGGAAGAATACCACCCTCGTTTCAGAAGCTGCAAATGGTTATGAGCAATGCTGCTTGGAAGCAGTACAACAAAGTAAAGCACAGTGTATTCTTCAAAGCAGCACATCATCAAATGGTTGATGTTTGAAATATCAACTGTATCTTTTAAATGGTAATTTTTTGCACTTGATCATGGGCTTTATGTCAAATATAACGATGTGGATATTGTAGTCTTTATCAGTCTGATGTTAACAATTCCCACTTCACCAAGTAAAGCCCCTCTAAAACGTTCAGAAATTTAAAAAAAATTGAAATGTGTTGAGGATTGCAGTTTTGGAGTATCCTCCCACATCAAATCCTTCTGTATCAAATAAGGTACATCTTCGAAGGACAAGTGAAAATTTGCTTCAAGAAAAATCTCCTGACTTTTGTAATATTCCCAGAGAACACTGACAAAGCACCAGAGTAAATCCTCACTGAAAATCTCTGCCGTTTGGCGTGCGCACAGTAGGGTTTGATCCTAGCAGTGCTTCAGGAAAAGGAGCTTTAGGGATTTATTCTTCTAGATTTTTCTAACCTCACTCATGTAAAGTATTTCGAACTGGTAACAGCTAAAAGGACAGCAGCAGAATCCTTCTTTTTATAATGTATAAGTATTGTGTTAAAAAAATGTTTTTCATAATTTCTTTGTTCTTGACAGTGCATATGTAGGGTGATGCTGGAAAATACCTCGGTACTATACCCTGGGAAAACACCCCCAAATGCCAGCTCAGCCTAATACAGTGCAGAAATCAGGTGTGGGCTGGGAGGAGACTTTCACAGTCTGTAAACTGATCAGGAAGTCTCAATGCCTGAACCAGTATTTTCATCTGTGAGGATTTAGCACTGGCCATAGGGCTGTTTCAAAGATTGGCTAGGCATGGGCCATACACCAAGGCATGTCTTCTCTTATGCCCAGAGAGGGGACAAGAGAGGAATGAGGCTGAAGAAGGACACCCTGGTGCTGGGGCAGTTGGTTTGTATCTTGAATGTAGTGCCCGTTTCTTTATAGGTACGTTCTTCACAGTTTTGTAGGAGTGCCCAGCATTTCATGTGGAGGCTCTTTTGTTCCACACGATAGAAGCCTAAATTCAGACAAAGGAATGGTGGTTTATTGCTTCAGAACATTTTTGGAGGTAGAGAGGTGTCTGGACTTCAGAAGAAGGTGCCCTGCTGTTCTGCATGTGGTCTGTCCCATGGGCTGGGACGAACCTCAGTATGACTTTTTGGGCTATGGCCTGGGTTCTGGCCAGGACAAACCTCAGTTCAGGGCCCAGGCTGAGTAAATTTAGGTCCTTTTGCACCTTTGAGACAGGATCTGGGACAAGTATCTTGCTGCCTGTTACTCAGCACTAGCTTACTGAGAGAGGGGGAGGCCCCAGCATGGTGTGCCCCTTTGGATGGCTGGGACCTGCCTGGGGAGGGCGGCTGGGGCTCAGACACATAGTGATGGCAGTGCCAGAGGAAAGGACCAGAGATTATGGGATCCACGACAGGAGACATGAATGCTGCGTTACCCTCAGTAAGAGGGGCCCAAAGAATCCAAAGCCATTCCCTTTGCAGTCCCAGCATCCAAGCTGGCTCTTCCCTAGAGCCACTCCAGCAGCAGCAGGAGTTTGGGCAGGAATAGAGCCCAGATCTGAATGGCAGGCAACTGTCTGCTGATGAAGAGGGCATAGCAAAGCCTTTGAGATGCCTTTGTTGGGAGCTCTTATGCTTTCCCCTGATTGAACCTATACTTTCTTTCAGGGGTTTCAAAGAAGGGTTGTTTGCCTCTCTGGAAAAGTCTTTCCAGGTCTCCTTACAGCCTGTGCTTCTAATCAGAGCATCAGACTCTGGCCTGCAGTACTGCCAGTGCGTTGCTTGCCATCACTATGGATACGACAATCTTATCTGCTAGTGCATCTCTGAGCGTAACATACACATCCCCTCACGCACGGTCCAGTTGCTGATTGTGGTGTTACAGGTGAGGCTGCCAGCTGAGGTGGCTTGCTACTTTCCATTATAAGACCCTGTTTCTATTACCACTCTGCCAAACTTTCTGTGGTTTAGGCTGCAATTTTCCTCCCTGGCGGTCAGGCTTGTCTTGCTCTTATGCATGTGTTTTGGCCCAAGCAGCCCTTTTCTGGAGCAAGGCTGCCTTCCCAGACTGGGTTGAGGAAGCCAGGTTTGCTCTTTTAACTCAAGATTTTGTCTGTGAAGTTCTTTAGGGTCCTCATTGTTGAACAGGGGACAACGTATCTTTTGAAAGTTTGCTGAGTGTCAGGAGAGACTTGCTAGAGCCTCTGCTGCTTCCAACGTCCCTGTGCCTGACCAGTCCAATTGATGTCATGTTATATCATATCACTATGAGTGAAAAAAATGAATAAGCTGCCTCTTACTTGCTTCTAGTCTCTGGGAGAGGAGAAAGTCTGCTCTTTCAAATGCAGAGGCAACTAAAATTAGAAAACATAGCCGAGAACTTGTGGAAGCAGGGGTTGTGGGCAGAAGACAGCTCTGATAAAGGATGCATGGGGAAGGGTGAGGATGGGTAAGCAGCGAGATGGAGGCAAGTTGTAGAGAGAGACCGGATGAGAAGTCCAGGAAGGAAAACTGGAAGTTGATACAGGAATGGGAATGAGGGAGCTACTGCTTGGGGTGAAACCTGCAGGAGAGAATCTGAAAGCAGACCTTGGTATGAGGAGGATAAAACTTTCAAAGTTTGCAGTGGTGAAAGCTGTAGTCTGGGCAGCAAACATGGACAGGGCCTGGGTGAGGGACTGGAGCCCACAGGGGCAATGCCTGGGCTGGGCTGCGAAGTTGATGCAGTGGAGACTGGGATAATCTAGGCAGAGGGACTGGGAAGAATAAAGGATGTTTATTGAACTAGGCAGTAGCTTAGTACATATGCAGAAGGGGACTGAGTTACAATTGTGCAGTCATCTCTCCTTTCTTTCACAGCCGAACTCCTGAGGTGTAACCTTGCAACCTTGATGTCATTTCAGATAGCTTTGTATGTGTGATATATGTTGATGTACCTCTAGACAAAATGCAATTTGTGACAGTTACTTCTTTTTCTCTTTTTGCATTTTTGGCAGTCTTTAATATGCTCTGTCAACAGAAACAGAACAAAACTTTCCATTCCTAAACAAATAAAGTTCAGCACTATCCAGATGTGTATATTTAAGCGGCTGCCATGGCTGGATTTTGTTGCTGCCAGATAGACAGTGATTTATTCTGTAAGTTTTGTGCCCTGAGCTTTCAGAAATACACTTCTTTTCATCCTGAAGCCCAGCAGAAGTCTAGCAGTAATAATTAGCAAGCCATAAAAATCGACCTGATTTGTGGGAATCACTGAAGGATGCAAAGAGACATTTCTGTTCAAGGAGCTAGGAACAAAAGCGCGTGGTTACTGACCCAGTCATGTCAGACCTAACTTTTGAGGGAATCCCAAGTGATAAGTGTTCTGCAGTCTGAATACTGCCTATTCATTCAGCCCTTCTAGCAGAGTGAATGAATCATCTTTTCAACCAGAGACAGCCCCTCTGGGTCAGAGTTGAGGTCAGTGGTGGGGCATGTGTTTCAGACTGCTTGCCCTAAATGAAAAAGAAAACATACAAGATTTCACTTTTGCTGTTGCAGCTTTGAGCATCTCATCTATAAAACATTTACATATAGTATCTCATGAGACCTCGTACAAGCGACGGCTCTGGATACATAACCAGGTCCTTCTGGAAGGGCCATCTGTCTTCCTAGCTGCTCATGTGCTTTTTCTCTTCAGCATCACCCCTAGCCTAGAACATTTTGTCTCAGCTGATCTTCCTATTGATGTACCCCCCAGCCTAATCATTAGCTCAGTGTCACTGTGTGCTGTCTGTAGATTTGTAGCATGAGGTGGTCAAGTTGATTCTGCAGATCAGGTTGAAAATGAGCACCCCCTTTCTTCGTCTGGTGAACCAGCCCCATGCAAGTGGCAAGACGTAGCCTGCAGAGCCTGGTTTTGCTGCGTCAGCAGAGGGATATGAAAGAACACGTCTCTGGGATGTAATGTTGTGTTTCATGTAGAAACTTATCAGACCAGCAAAGCTGTTCATTTGCTAGAGCCTGGCTATGCAATAGGTGCTTTTCATTTACTGTGCAATAGTCTATGTCACACAGTGTGTTTTCATTCAGAGTTTGTTAAATGTTGTGATGCTCAGCAAGGGGCTGTGATGTTCCATCACACTTGATGGGGAAGGGTCACCTTTAAAAATCAATGACAGGAAACTACACAATTATTTAAAGTCAATATTAAAATAGCAAGTAAAGCTCTAAGCCACTTGAGATCTAGATATTATTTTTGAGGTAAAAACATTCCTTTCCCAGAAGAGGCTCTCAAATTGAGAAACCATGGACAAATGAATGGAAGAAAAATTCAGCAGCTGGCTTTTGAACCTATGTAAACTGTTATCATGCACCACCTCCTGCACAGTGTAATTCCCTACGGTGGGAAGAATCACCATTTATTTGCAGGGAGCCTGCCACCAGCGAGTTCTGTTTGATGCACCGTAGCTCTTTGTGGAGAGAGTGATTGTTTGTTTTTTCTTCTCTCCTTATCTTCTCCATGCTGCGTGTCTTTTTATAAATGTCTGTCCCATTCCCCTCTTTCCCAGGATGAAGAGTCATAGCCTTTCTAGTTATTCTTTGCATGGAAGCTTCTCCAGATCTTTTATCATCCTTGCTGAGCTCTCTGTACTTTTTCTAGATCTACTTGATTTCATTTGTGATTAATACTTAACAGAAGCTTCTCCAGATCTTTTATCATCCTTGTTGAGCTTTCTGTACCTTTTCTAGATCCACTTTATTTCATTTGTGATTAATACTTAACGCTTTCAGGCATCCTAAACCAACATCAGCATTAGTGCTGCTGAAAGACTTTGCCAAAGAAAACATATGGAGAAATTGAAATTAATCGTATGTTGGATCCTGAGTACCTCTCATAACAGGCATCAGCAGCACCTCAACACATAAATGCTTGCATGAATTTTCTGTGTCCATCAATGCTCTGCATGTCCTATGTCCCGTTGTGCTTTTTGTGTCCTGTTGTCCTTTTAATGGAGATCTCTGACAGCAGACCATGGAAGGACACAGATAGGTTACTTCCCTCAAGATGACTTTCTGGACAAGGGTATCTTCCGTATGCACTGATTTATATTGGAAAGAGCATGATGATCTGGATCCTCATAGACATGTAGGCATCTGGCTCCAATGACGACAAGGGTATCTTCCGTATGCACTGATTTTATTGGAAAGAGCATAATGATCTGTATCCTCATAGACATGTAGGCACCTGGCTCCAATGAAAATCAGCAGGTCTGTGTCACCGGGTGGAGACTTCGTGCATTGGGAGCATGCTGATGTGAGACTGAAGCTCTGTGGAGCTTCTTACCTCTTCATGTGGAGCAGCTCGTGGTGGCCACTGCTTGTGGCAGGAGTCTAGACTGGATGGTTTGATTGGAGATGGCAAATCCTAGCTTCCCTCCTTTCCCCGGCTGTCTCTTTATATTAAAACAACACACATTCAGCCCCATGGCTTGGTTTTTTTCCAGACTTTTTCCTCAGTTACTGAATTTGTTCATCAGTCACATCTTATCATTCTTGACATGCACTTTCTCCATCCAATGCAACTTTCTTACCCTTCCCTATTCCCCAGCCCTGAGCCTTGTTCCTTGCCTCCCACAAGACTCATTCATTCTTCCTCTTACCCCAGGAGAACGCCACTGACTTGACATACGTACGTCAGCCCCTCGGCACAGGGTGGGAAGAACAGGGGTGGCAGCAGAACAAGGTTAAACCCAACCTGTAGCAAGAATCAGGTAATTGTGTACACCTATGGGAGCTTGGGGAGGAAACGAATCTCTGAAATAGGTCTTTGCTGTGACAGCAAGTTCTGCAATTAAGATTTCAGAAAGGCTGAATGACTCAGTGAGTTGGTTCCTCCTCACACTTTAGATACCTTAATTTTCTTAATTCAAAAAACCAAGGAATCAAAAATTAAACTTTAAAAAATTAAAAATTAAATCCAGCTATAGTTAAAATACAAGCCGGGGCACATAAACTCCTCTTTCTGTTTCAGTGCACCTCCCAAGATCTTAATTGAAGCCCTTTTGAGGGAAAAACTTCCTCTGAAAGCGAGGGCTGCAAAATCAGCTCCTGTGGCTTCACATTCCCTCGCTACTGGCTCTGTCCTCCCTGCCCTCCCGCCCCTGTGCCTGAACAGGCTGGAGGAGCGGCTCCTTGCTTTCTTTTCTTCTCTAGGCAGTAGGGTTGGTTAGGTAAAGATTTGGCAGGGAAAAGCTACCATATGGTAAAATTATATCCCAAATATTGTGATTTTACTGTCTAGAGCATTTAAGAGCACAAAAGATTTCTTGAGTATTCTCATTTCCAGGTAGGGAGAGATGATTTTATTTGCCTGGGTATACAGTCATGGGTCATATGAGTGGGTGGCTGAATGTGGGTGGACAGCATATTTTTATGTCATACAAGCATAAGGGTATATTTAAGTTAAAAGAAGTTCTTCGTTTGTAACATTGTTGGTTAGAAAATAGTATGAAGGGATGAAATAATCCTACCACTCCTGTAGGACCAAGGCTTTGCAGCACAACAGTCACTGCCTAGACATTCCCTAGGAGAGAAAATTCTAGCACTAGGTGATCCATGTCAAGTTTGCTGTAAATATAGAAGCAAGCAGACTTTGCAAATAACCTCTTTCCCAATCAATTTTCCAACCCTTTGTCTCCTTATTTCTGTTTATTTATTTACAGTTAGATATTTTGTGCTGCGGTTAAAAGCATTGGCTTCTGTCGGCTGTAATGGGTTCATGGGCCCCTGCCTCTAAGGTTTTCTGACCGCGAAACAGAGAGTCAAAGATGCTTAAGTGAGTCTGGATGGAGGGACCTCGAAACAAGCTTTTTTCTGTCTGATGCTCTTTTTCCACATGAATAAGCAACGCCTCTGTTAGACAATAAGATGCTTCCACTGTGTGCCTGGCATGATTGCTTGGTGTGTCTGAGTGTTATGAAGTGAAGCTAAAGGAATAATCTGCTGCCCTTGACCTGGGGAGAAAACTTTTTTCATGTGAGCAAGAATTTTTACCCAAGCAAACTGGAGCAGCACATGGCCTTGAAGATCCTTTCCTCTTACCACCTCCATACTTCATTTTCACATCAGCCTCTTTGTGTTGCTTGTTCAGTTGTGGAATAATTGACTGTGTTACTTTACTTCAGCATATGGAAGGACAGAATTAAGTTGGGATGGCAGCTGGATCAGGAAATCCACCCCCAGAGTTGCTGAACTACCCCCTTTTCAGGTGTCCATGGCCATGGAGAGTGCGCAGAGAGCTGGAGTGTGATGTAAATGCTGTGTTCCAGATTTCTGCTGTAGGCTGGTTCTCCTGCATGTATTTACAGGGAAGAATCTGCCAGAAATTAGCCCAGGACATGCTCCTTACCATTTGTAGTAGCTGACGTGATGATGCTCCCAAAGATAGCATCTGGGTATTTTCAAAGATTGTACTGCAGCAGGGGTGGAATTAGTTTTAAAAGTTAGGTAAGACCTTTGAAAAATCAAAAAATGCAGACACATTTGCAGAGGCAGCATTTTTTTTTTTTCTAATTAAAAGCTCACTGAGTAAAGTTAAGATCATGTGAAAATGTGTCATGCTTGATGGGATCTCAGTGAAACTGGAAGAAATAAGAGATGTGAAAGTAATTCATGTATGCAGAGAAGGAAAAGATGCACCAGTGTCATTAAAGTGCTTATTCTGGATAAGTGAGATTTTGTTGTGTGAGTTTTTGTTTAGCAGTTAAGTTTCTAGCACCTCTCTGCTAAATGGTCCAGTTTACCTCACCTGCATGCAGAGTAGCTCCACTCAAATTGGCAAGAGCATAGACCTGTCCTATGTGGAGAATATGCAAGTTAACATATTAGCATAATTAATTAATTCCTCACTACCTAATCTGAGCTCTCATCCATCATGGAGTCTCTTGAGAGCAGAGATGCAAATCAACGTGTCTTAGCAAGGTCAGTGTGGGGAAAAAAAACAATCCTGCAAAATCTCACTCCAGCCTTTTTGTGGGCTACCTTTACCAGACCCTGTCCAAATCTGAGCATTGATTAGTGTGACTGGAGAGCAAGGGAAGCACAGGACTATGTAGCCTGATTGTGGTAGCCATGGCAAATACACAGTTGGACTGGCACTCCTTCAAACAACAGGCTTGAAAATATGAGTCTAGGAATTAGAAGATTGTAAACTGGTTAGCGTGTGCTGCCATCACCTTCTGTCCCCGTGCGATAAATATAAGCAGAAGATGACTTTGTTTCAGCCGTTTATAAGCACTGAAAATTATAATGGAAGTGGCAGTAGGGAGGGGAGCCAAGCATTCAATGTTCATTTGTGTTAGCCAGCCAGTGTTTGCTTCGGACAAGACTTCAGCTGCCCAAACTTGTGAAATGTTGGCAGCCACAGTGCTTTTAGTGTGATATATTTGTAAGTATTTCTGGTAGTTCTACCTTCCCCCCTCACCCCTCCCCAACCTGCAATGACTATGTGAAGTTGTGTTCTCCTTCTTCCCTGACTGATGAAGAATTTTGCCCCATAAGTAGTATTTTGAGCACCCTTGTCTTATATAGCCCGGCCTCCAGCTCAGCTGTGGTGGTGGTATGGATTTTCAACTGTCTTCTGGCCGAGGTTTGAAGTGATGACTGTGGTAAGAGGGAAAAAAAAAAAAAGATGTTTCTTCTACTGGAGACATGCTTCCTGCATGCTATCTGAATCTCCTTTTCCCTTCAAAATCATCTCCTTAAACTAAAAGTTTCCTCTGTTCTTCTTAGCCTTTTGAAAATGTATTTGTAATAAGTGGGGCAAATCTTTTAGAATTACTTTGATAGAAAAAAACAGGCTGTAAAAGTACAAATACAGGCTGAGTTGTTGAGTGTTTATTTCATGAAGTCTTAAATATAGAGTTAAAAATCTCCCATTTATTCATATTGTGGAAGAACCAAAGTGTACCGTGTAGAAAGGTTTCATTTCCATTTAGATTACTGCAGTGCTTTGAAAAGCAAGGAGGTCAGGAGAGGGAAGCTGTGCAGAGGGTGACAGAGTACTTCAGTGGGGAAAGACACTTTGGTGTGCCCACTCTGAGCGATCCTGCGTAGCAAACGGGTGGGCTCAATTCTCCCTGAAAAGCCCCGACAGGGCCACGTAGTGCAGTTGCTTCTTTGAACGTTTCTCTGATCGCACCCCAAATAACTTTATCTGCACACAGCCTTGGAGCTAGTGCTGTTCATTTATGGTGGTTTTTTCTGTCCCTCCTGCACTAAGGGTGAAAAAGCCAATGTAGCCACAAGTGTTGGTGGATCTTTTTCTCTGCCAGGATTGTAAGTCGGGGCCTTGGCACGGGTTGTTTAGATGGTTGCTGGCTAACGGCTGCGGAGCCTTGTGTTTCAAACAAGCCTGCCAACTGCAATGCCATCTCTAAAGTGCACAGAGAGGGCTCACGACGCCCATTTGAAATTGTGCTTGGTGGAAAAATCAATGCAGTGTGTCTGACTCTGAGGTGCTCCGCTGGGAGCAATCCCATCCTTGTTCAGGACTCGTTTCAGTGAGCCTCCTGGAAACAAAAGGCTCCACTGGGAAATTTGGGAATCTTCTGGCTGCCAGGAAACATCCTGGCTTCCCAGCAGCACTCCATCCATCCTTCAGCCCCTCTGGCTCCCCGAGACAGGAGAGATCTCAGGTAGGATTGGGTGGGGACTGCCTTCTCCATTTACTGATCAGGAGAAGACAAGGCTGTCATGGTGCCTCATCTTAAAAGTTGCAGAAGGATTGTGTGGAATTTAGTCCAGAGAGACTTGTGTTTCTTCGTGTTGGTGCCTTTACTGATGGGTGTTGTTTCTTTAATGCTTTTCCCGTCCTTATCATGGACCAAATTTATTGGTAATAAGTTTTTGCCTTATTTCTTTTTTCAGATATCATTTTTAGTTGTCATGGTGCTGTTGTTATGGTTACCATCTCCTTCACCAGCTAAAATGCCTTTCCTCTCTCCTGCAGGAAGCCGTTATGATTAGTGATAGATGGGTTGTGTGAGGGTGTTTGATGAGTAGTAAAGGGTGCATAAATGCAGCATTGGGGATAGAAGTGGTTTGTTGAAAAGAGGTGGTGTTGGAGCAGGAAGGTGCGTACGGGGATTCTTCTGGGTTTTTAGCTAGAAGTGAGATCTGTGGTAGATGGTTTTTTTACAGGCAGAAGCTGCTAGCACCATGATTTCACCATTGCAAGAGAGAAGGGCACCTGGTTTTAGATTTCTGGAGTTGGAGCAAGTTGATGCGATGCCTCTGTGTGTGAATGAGGGCAGCCCTGCCTGCTGAGCAGTCATATGTCTCAGGAGGGGAGCATCCAACGGCAGGTCGGCTCAGGTGCGCTCTGCTTTTCACCAGCCCAGAGAAATGAATACCTTCCTCGGGGAGGAAGAGCTCTGGTGGTCAGGAGTGGCAGCTGAAGGACTCGTTCTCATACATTTACCTGTTCCAGGATGGACCTGCTTGCTACCAACAGAAATGCAACTGGTCCTGCATCTTGGCCCTCCTCTACACCACCTGGGTGTACCACCTGGCCAAGCAGGGTTTGTTAGTCAGTAAAGAGCAGGGGGCCTTTGTCAGGTTCACAGTCCTCCAAGTGAAAGTGTTCCCCTTCATCAGGAGCTGTGGGGCTCCTGCCATGGGGTGACCCACCCGTCCCACCCGCCTGCCTCCGCTGATGCCCAGCCCAACCACAGGAAACTCCGAGAAACAGGGCAGGAGACGGTGCAGGAGGGAGCGGCGGAGTGCGGGGTATGAGCAGCCGCCTCTCTGCTCGCTCTCGGCCGTGCCAGTGCTGCAGGTCTGATCCACTGCTTCAGAGGCTGGAGCCGGCCCTCGTTCTCAGCTCTGGCAAGGGTGCAGATTGCGGTATATTTTCTTCATCTTTCCACCGTGAGCCTCCTTTGTTCAGCCTCTAGTCCAGGCACCATCCGTTATTTTTCATCTATTTTGTAATCCAAGGTACAAGCAGAAGGGTTTTCTACAAAGAACAGGTGACTGTTGACTGTTTGCAGTGTGGAAATGGAAAAGCCTTTAAAAACAGCCAAACGCTAACACAAGTGTGAGGAGATGAACACCGCCTGCATTTTTAACAGATGCAAGGTAGTATTTAAAGGAATAGTCTTGCTCGTATTGTCTAGAAGGGATCTAACTGCAAGCTAATAACTCAAGCAGTGGACAAGGAAGAAATAAGGCATGTTTGTTATAAATTGCCAGAGAAAATTGTTCATCGTTTATTAGGCTTGAGAGGTAGAGTGACTCCAATTGAGAGAATGTATAATTCTGTCTAATAATATATGATATTACTAGAACTACAGCACTTAGACATTTAGCATCAAGTGGTAACATTTGTTAATTGTTTAGCGGCTTCTGGATCGTGACTGAGCATTTTAAGTAGGAGGGAAGCTAACGTGGTCCCTGTCAGACGCCATGAGACTTTCTCCCTGTCCATGCTGTTTGCTATGATTCTTTTTGATCAGTGTGAAGCACACAGCTCACATCTGAAAATAATCAAATTAGTTTGAGAGAAGATGCATGTTAGCCGAAATGAAGGAGTGAGATCCGGGTGCAAAGCTCTCTGTGTGTTCATGGCATCCAAAATTAGCCCTGGTGTTTTGTAAATACGTGGAGAGTCCATGAAGACAATAGCACCGATAGGGTTTGGGTACTACATACTACAGGCTGAGCTTTTTGATGGTGGCAGGAGGCTATTGGAATTTGTCCGTTTAGATTTCCCACCTTCTGTCTCTTGTTGTTTCTATTCTGGCTTCCTGATATCTACTTGCTTTCCTTGGCTCTTCTAGGCATAAGTTGTTGGTAAGTTAAATTTACTGGCAAATTCCTTTGGGACCTTTTAATCCACAGTGCCTGATGTTCAGTGTTAAGACACATCATCCCCATTGGCCAGTTGGTACATGGGCACAAATTCAAGGTTTTCTTGGTTGTGTTACTTACCAGTATAAACTAGATTGCACCCTATTTGTGTATATGTGTGGGTTTTTTTTTTTTAGTGTAACTCATTTTGAAGACATCTCAATTTCATTCTTCTCTACTACTTGGTGCCCTCTTCTTCAAAAATTTATGAACACCTCACCTCATAAATTTCTTTTCTCTGAAAGAAATTCTCTGAATTTCTTACATTTCATAAAAAATTCTCTTTTAGGCAGTCTCATTCAGAAGTTTTGGAAGCCCTGGGTATCTAAGCTCATGCTAGCCGTGCCTCTGCACCCCAGCCTGCCTCCACAGAGCAATCCCCACCCTCTCCTGGCTCTGGAGTCGGGAGCAGGGTAGCTGAGTCAGTGCTATGGTGCACCTGAGCTAAGTAGTCCTCTGGGAAGCAGGATTTGGCCTTGGAGCCATACAGGGGGGACTTTCCCTCTCCCTGAGCTCAGGATTTGGCCATGCCCTCTGCCAGGGTTTGCTTTTCTTTTTGGAGGAGTCTGTTTTCTCTCCTTGCAGGAACCTCCAGTGTTATTCTGTCCTCTGAACTGGGATTGCAGCTCTTCTTCTGTGTACCCAGGTAGCTGTTTCTCTTAGGTAATGAATTTAGCCTCCTTGAAATCAGATAGCCTCATTTCACTGTGAATGGGCTCATACACACAGGAGTAGGTAAAAACAGAGCTTGAAGCAGGAAGGCAGGGTATTTGCAAAATCTTTTCATATTGGCCTCATTCTGTTCTATTAAAAAGTGAAATTTGTAGAAAATTCGTCTGCTTGCGTGCAAAGGCAATGTTAAGATAATGCTAAGATGATTCTGCAAGATGTACTTATGAAATATATAGAAGTACAGCTAGCACGACAGGATGTTTAAATCAGCGTTATCTTGAGTTTTGCGTATCATGGTCTCATGCTATATTACTGTGGGTGATTTGTCGTGCGTTGGGTTCAAAGCACTCAGGCTTGGTTCAACCCAGACACGGCAGTGGGAACTGGTGTCACATAAAAGAGCATATGGGTTAAGAAATATATGTACAGTGCCTGTGAAAGGAGGAGGTAACTGCAAAGTCAGACCGCACATTTCCCACGAGGTTTGTCCCTCTGTGTTAATTCCAAGTTATTTACGTATTTTCTATCTCTTTATAGTTCCCAAATGGCTGAAGAGGATGGGGGAACTTGTTTTTATCATCATTTCTGGTACAAGTTGTTAGTTTAGAAGGCAGGATACCCAGCTGAGATCCATAATGCGGTCCCTAGGGCACTGCCTGAGTTACAAGGACATGAATTTAAGGTCTGCGAAGTGTCGCTTCACTGCTGCTGGTGGCTACCGGTGGAGCATGATCCCTCCAGACAGGGAATGGCCAGGGTCTGAGTAGCATCCTCCATGTCAGTCTGGGCAAGGAAAGCCTTTTGGGGAGGGCTGTGCGTGGCCCACAGATGTGTGTCAGTATCACTGATGCATGGTCTGTGGTGCACAACAGCACCTGCTTGATCCCTCTGGAAGGGGCGGGGGCATTTCCCACCCCTCTCCCATACCCTGATTTGCACGGCTGGCTTTGATCGGACTTCAGGGTGAGGAATGTACTGAGGGAGGAGTGTTTCCACAATCTAGTGCCATGTAGCTGACGCAGCCTGCGCCGAGGCTCATGCTTGCACCCCTTGGCATGTTGACGTAGTGTCACCAGGATGGCTTTGGGGTAAGGGGCCGTGCTGGGGTGTTGGAGCAGCTGAGGCTGGAACAGCCCCTGAGCTCCGCTGCCCTTCCTGCCGCAGTCCAGCACCTGCCTCCGTCACCCTCGCACTGCCACTGACTTCAGCTGATGGCGGAGAAAAGGAGTGAGAACGTGCTAGTAAGATTGCTCTGTGTATTCTCTGATAATGAGGTTCTGCTATAATGGGTAGGGGAGAAAGGCTCATAAATATCCAAATTAATTTTTAACTAAGGCAACATGACATTTTAGAGGACTGGCTGTGCCTTCTTTTCTAATATTTTTTGAAAGCCTTCATTGCAGTTTATGCAAAGAATAAGAAAATCATAGTGGAAAGAAAAAACCTTTTGCTTCCCCGAAGTCCTGCGTTTCCCTAGATTGTCCAAACTATTCCAGGTTTCTTCTTTTTATATACCTAACAGTGTTTAAATTCTGCCGTAATATTTGTCCACTCTTGGTATTTCTGTGTTAATATTTAAATTATCTGATTAAATTAGTTCCACGACCTGCTAATGAGATGACAGAAAAACAACTAACCTGATGGTAAGAAGCACACCTGTGCATTCTGGATTTGAACCTGAGCTGCGGATGAATCACGCCAAACAGCAGATAGTCATTGCTAAATTGCTGAGTACAAAGATGCATTGTGTGACTCACTCGCTGTGTTTCTACTACCATTATAAACTCTGAGAGCACTTGATGAATAACAGAGAGTCAAGAATGAATTCATCCATGTTTCACTCTGTAACCATCTATTATAAATACTGAGCCAAATTCTGCCTCCAGATACACACAGCTCTCATTGAAGCCTGCCCACTGTATTTATTTTTAAAGATAAAAGCACTTCTGTTACTTTCACAGAGGACTTCTGTGACACATTCCGTTGTAAGGATGTGAATATCCTTCCTCAAGAGCTTCAAGTGAAGCTGGGAGTGTCTGCCTGGAACAGGGAAGGGCACTTCAGGGATAACAGCCTCCAAACTGCGGCAGTGGGATATAACCATCATGTTCGTCCCAGTGATTTTCCCCACGCTCGGGTTTTGCGTAACCCCCTCCCCTCTGCCGAGGCTCTGGGCTCCTCTCGTGCGTGACCCCGGGGCTGAACTGCTGAAGCTGATGGGCAGGTTCATCCTGCTCCTGGGCCTTGCCATCGGGTTCAAAGCACACTGGATTGGTGGGGAAAGCCTTGAGTTAGACCTTGGGTTTTTATTTTTCTTCTTTTTTTCTGAGCTTCCTCAGGGGACATAGATGGGAAATGTCTCCTTTTTTTTTCCCCAGAACGGGCTCTGTTCTGTCCTCAGACCCCGAATGCTGGTGGCTTTGGAAGTGTGCTGTTCACTCCTGTACAGAGGGAGACGTTTGTCCCGTGGCCTCGTGTTTTGGAAAGGCCCTGATCAGAAAATGTTCTCTAGTGTCATGTAGTCAACAGACCTAGAGGCCGAGGGTTCTCTCTTTGGTACGTAGGAGGTGGTCTTTGCCCAGCTCAGGCTCTGTCCTTTGCAATTACCCCGTCAGCTCTTCTGGGATGCTTTGAGATGGCTGCGTTAAGGCTTTTGCTGTATATGTAGAATGGCTCACTGATGAGTCTCCCATCAGGGTAAAGGAGGTGGGGAAGGCAAAGGGATGTGGAACGTGTTTACCATTTCTGTGTTCGACTGAGGCAAGTCTCATTGCTACCGAGCTTTGTGATACTGCTCAGCCCACCATTTTCATTACAGCGCAGAGGAAATGCTGGGCTTGAAGTTTCGCCTGCTCCTGCAGTCTTTATGCAATTAGTTATCCCCAGGGAATGGTGCTGGGTCAGGGTGAGAGCAGACAGAGCCGTGCTTCCCAAAACACCATGGTTTCACTGGGAGGCAAAAGAGTTATTAGTCCTTTTTGGAGTGGAACTGCAGTTTGAGTCACATATTTATTGTGGATGAAATCTAATTTTCATGATTCGCCATGATTTATTTTTAATTTAAAGTAGCTCTGAAAGCCATTATTATTGTTATCAATTGTGAATGATTATCTGACAGATGACGATAGCTTTTTCTCATGTTTAGAGGTTTTCTGCAAACTGACCTGACTGTGGAAACTAGGTGGTTTTTTTCTGGTTTGTTTGGATTTTGTTAAATGCCTGTAGAGCATATGCACCATCCAGTTTTGTGCCTTCTTTTCTAGACTGCTCAGCCTCTGTGATACGTGACTGGTTGACTGCATTCAGCCGATTTCTTTTAGGTGGTGGTTTGTTTATTTTTTTCTCCCAGGAAAAGAAAGGTGGCAAGTGCTTTTGGAAAAGGCCTGCTGGTTTTCACTTGGAAGTAGCCAGCTCAAGTCAAGCCCTCCTCACCCCCACTGTAGAGGTTGCCTTATCATCAAAACACAGATTATGATATGTTGTCTTCGTAGGCTTACATATTGAGGAGCTACTACGTTTTTCTGTGAGGAGTAACCAAAGCCTATGGCTTGTACG
The DNA here is from genome assembly GCF_000690535.1 of Cariama cristata. Classification (NCBI taxonomy): domain Eukaryota; kingdom Metazoa; phylum Chordata; class Aves; order Cariamiformes; family Cariamidae; genus Cariama; species Cariama cristata. The sequence continues at coordinate 73,555 of NW_009614474.1, read as the reverse complement.
GTGGCTTCTTTTCCTGGCTTGGACAAATGAGAGCTAGTTAACGGGAGTGAAATACGTGTGAAGTAGCGAATGATGATTAGTTTTGTTTATGTATAAATACTAATAGTCATAAGAGAATGCAAATGCTTGTGTGGGAAACAACTGTTCCCCACAGGCTGTTTTGGACAAAAGGGAATGAGTGTGAATGTTCACAAAGCAGCAAGTAAGAGGGGATGTAAACAGGGTCAAATAGCACATATGTTCGGGAACCCAGTGACTGTTCTCCGATGTGGTTTCTGTCGTGGCTGGCAGCAGATCACACGTGCCGCAGAGGACGGATCGCCCTGTGGTTCTGCACCCGAAGAGCACCTGCTCTTTGCAACTGCAATGAAAATTGCAACAGCAGCTTCACTTCTTTTAGCAGTTGTGGCGTTCTTCCCTTTATCACCCCAGGAAGATGTTGTTGCATTATGACGACCGATTCATTTCTTGTTAAGTGGGTCTACATTTGACTGTAATTAGCGAGTTAAAATAAGATTAACGAAAGGGCAGCCCTCAAGAAACTGGTGCTAATAATTGCAAGGCATATGAGAGTCAGGGAGGACTTGACCCATAATTTTTACTGCTTATGGTTTGTCTTGCTTTTAAAGCAGTTTTCTCACGCCCAGGACAGACAAGCAGAGGCACTTCTGCATTGTTTAAATGCCGGAAACAAGTTTCTGCTGGGCGCAAGTTTCCCTGGCAGCGCTGCTGGTAACGTGCCTGTGCTGCACCCCGCCGCCGCATGATGGTCAGGGGCACAGACACCCACGTGGAGCTGATCTCTCCTGCTAATGTCGTTACAGGCCAAGTGGTGAAGGCGAGGAACCATGGCGGAGGATAGGAAAGACGAAGCCAAGGCACCGCACTGGACTTCAGGTCAGCTAACAGAGGCTTCTTCGCACCCACATTCACCTGAAATTAAGGAACAGGGTGGCGCAGGTGCCGGACTGGTCAGAAGTGCCAATGGATTTCCCTACCGAGAGGATGAGGAGCCGGGGCTGGGTGGCCACGAGCAGCCAGGGACGTATGCTCGGACCAAAGAGAACGGGATCAATGGAGAGCTGTCAGCGGGGGACAGGGAGACAGCAGGTAACACACCTTCATGCCCCGCCATGAAACGCAGGGCTCTGCAGACCACTGAATGATGTTTCTCCAAGGAGAAATGTTAGCTGGAACCAAGCGTGCCCTGGGGCACGGGGCAGCTGACATGAGGGAGCGTGCCTTGAAAGGGCACCAGCTCTTCACAGCAAGGGCTGCATCTTCATCCGGGTTTGCACAACTTGCATCCTTACCCAGGATCCTGGGCAGTGCTCTGAGAAGACTTCAGGAAAGGCATGACGGTGCCTTAGTGCGTCTTGGTAGATGGGACAGGGTCACCTCTCTGGGCACAAGAGAACAGGCTGGTGTGGAGCCACTGCTTAGCTTCTCTGGGCTGGGAGGGAGTAGGAAGCTGCTCAGCTGTTGTGCATGGCTAGCTCATCTTGCTCTTGCCTATTTTTGTGTGTGCGTGAAGGATGGGTTCTTCTGTTATTGCTCACAAGTAACACCACCTTCTTGAAACCACCAACTATTTGCAGCATAATGTGTTGCTCAATCTGACCTGGAGTACTACAATTCAGCATCAGCATTTATTCACCCTTGCCCAGGCATATTTCACTGGATACTCACTGGGACTTTTTCTATTTGTAAACTATGTTAGGATTTTAGGATTCAGCTTGTTATTTGGGGGAAAAAAAAAAAAGTGTGACTGTGTCAAAATGAAATATGCAAAGCAAGTTTCCTGTTTTAGAAGTAAATGCTAATTCTCTCTGTGCAGAGTTCCCACTTTAAACCCCAAATGCACACTGCAAGAGGAATTTCTCTTGTAAAGAAACAACTGCCTTTGATGCATCCATCCATGCATGCTAAAAAGATCTTTCTAGCAATGTTTGTTGGCTGTTGATGGAATTTGGAGATGCTATCCATAATTTCTCAGCAGCTGGAGAATTTTAAGGCTCTTGGACCCTATGGTCATTTCATAAGCAATTGTGCTGGAAATGGATCTCTCTGCTAAAAGTAAATGGGTTTAGATTTTTAGGAGTCTCTTCTTGTGGATAGCCAAAATTTGAAAGCCAGAGGTAAAAGAAATCCTGTATAAGCATTCATGTGAACACACTGTTGATGATTGTCTGGGGGGATGATAACAAGGTCTTGTCTCTTTGCTGTAACCCAACTTTGTACTATGCTTACTCGGCAAATAAGCAGGAGCAGGTGTACAGGAATCACAGAGGTAAGATAGGTGCTGCAGTTCTTAGGGGTTGATGTGGGCTGTGGAGAGACTGAGCACATTTCTCATCTTTGCCACAGATTTTGTGTGCGATCTTGGACAAGTCTTACCCATACATGTGGAGAACTGGGAGTAAGTTTCCAGGATGAAGAGGAATTTCCTCTCCTTACAAAAGGAGGAGAGAAATGCTCTTCTCAGGCTCGCTCAAGGTCTGAGTGGTAGTCAGTGTCTGAGGGAGACCTGAACATTTAATTGAGGAGTTTGCAGCTAATGGATGGGAGGAGGCAGGAACCTACTGCTGCCCATCAGCAGGCATTGTAGTAGTAGTGTATTTTCACGTTGCTTTTTGAGGCAAGGGGCTAAACAGCAGGACAAGAAAAAATGAGGCAGTATGGTCTAGGGCAGGCAGCGGGACTGGGGACAGACACTTACTGAAGGAGCAAGACTTCTCTTGATCCAGGTGAAGTTTGCTCCAATCACCACTTTGTGACCTCCTTTCCTCCTCCCCTGCTTTCTTCTCACTGTCTGCTTAGGTTGCAAGATCTCTGGTGTGGGGACTTACTGTCGATACATACGGTTTTTGTTTGGAAGTCTTAATATAGCTTATCTCCTGGCATCTCACTTTGTCCTTGAACACCAGAAAAGTCCCTAGAACTGCTTGCCTTCATGCATGATGTCCTAGCTCTCAGGAAACTTGCGCACTGTACACTCACCCTGGCTAAACCTGTATTTAATTAATGCAATGTAAACTGTCTTAGGATACTTAAGATATATTTTTAATCATTTTTCCCCTTTTGAAGGAGAAACCTGTTGGCAACTTACTGTAGTGATAGAAAGGGACTGCGATGTGTGTTGCCATTTTACGCTAGTATTTACTAGCTGGATGTACTTAATGCATTGTGAAGCAGGAAGTTTAGAGGTGGATTTTTGGTGTTTGATTCAGATTTTGATCTTGAAATCAAGATTATCATTTACCACCAAAATCATTCATCTTTGCTGTGTTCGCTTGTAAATTTTAACAGCAGTGGGGTACTGTATCAGGTAGGGTTTTTAAATGCCACTTTGATAACACATAATTACCCATAATGTGAATCATTTAATCATTTGTAGTAGCTTACCGACTCCAGACAGCCAAGGAGAAAATACACAGGAAGCCAAGGTCAGCTGAGATAATTAAGCCAAACTGTGGGTTTGAGCGGATTTACAGGGATTTTATTTTCCCTGGTGCAAGCCCAGCACATAACCTAGGAAAATCTCTGGCTTCTCAGCCTTCATGTCGGAGTCTGCAAATCCCCAGCAACTGCAAGAAGCAGCTCATCCGCAGCAGAGCACTAGTATAAACAGGGCATTTCCCAGGCAGTGCCCATCACCCCATCCCTGCTGATGAGAGCTCAGTTACATTTTGAGGTGTTTTGCCTAAGGAAGCTCTCTGGCACCTGACTGACCCAGGAGCTGGGATTTAGTCAGGAAAGGGGAGAGGTATGCTGCAGCAGTGCAATAGTCCCTTCGGGGCATAGCAAAGCAGCAGGGCACCCATTTGCAGGGCTCGTGCTGTAAAATCTGAGGGCTGTGTGTTAAGGGGAAGGTTGGAGTCAGGCCACCAGGACAAAGGCACCTTATGCCTACACTGATGCAGAGGCGAGGGGTGGTAATGGGGGAGGAAACAACAGTTCTTGCCAGAACACATCCAATCCATCACTGGAAGTGACATTTTTAGGTTTGCACAGTTAAAATTTGGCTTCCTGTATATATGTGCCTCTCTCTCTCTTGGCATCTGTCTAAGAGTTATTGAGTCTGACCTCGATTTTGGAATCCTCTGAATCTGGCTGTTGTGTTGCCTTTGATTGATCTGTCTCGATATCGCGCTGGTAATGGCTGCATTATGGAGACACATCAATGCCCTCCTTTCAAATGAACCGATGGGAACGTGGGAGAGTGCACAGTGCTGTGGACAGGGCAGCCTCAGGGCCTGATCCGGTATCCACTGAAGTCAAAGGCAAATACGTGCGAGAGAATAGGCCGGGTTTTTTGGCATAACGCATAGGAAGCCGTTAAGGATGTGATATAAGTAAGAGCAATAAAGCAGCTATTCCTTTTTATGTGTATATATATTTGTGTATATACTTGGGCTGTCCCTGGCAGACCAGCTCAGCCCTTCTGTGTCCTCAGCCCCCTGCCTCTGCCAGCCACAAGTCCCATGCTGCTCCCGAGGAGCTTCTGAAGGCATCTTGCCTTTGGCGTGGTCTACAGCATCCCACGGCCCGAGATCCACCGAGTTTCAATGTGCTCTCCCTGATCCATGCCTGCCCATGTCCTTTGTCACTTGCACACACACAGAGCAATCCTTTGATGAGGATTTTGGAAGTATTAACAGTGGAGGATGAGATCTGTAGCTCTTGTCAAGCCAAACATTTTCACATCATGTGAGATGCGTGCTGCAAAGGAGGCGTGATAGTGTAATCTTCAGAAACTCACTCTGAAGTGGGCTGATGTGGCAAGCTTTGGATTGGACCCCATGGTAGAGCACAGGATATGTTTGACTCGTAATGAAATAGGAGAGCGGCAGCCTTTTCTTTGCTTACTGAAAAGTCGGGGTCAGCTAACTGGGAGGAAGCACTGAGGAGCAGGACAGATGCGCTGCAGCATTCTCTGGGAACCAGCAATTCAACACAATCCATTGTATTTGACTTGCAAGGAACATCAAGCTGCAAAGGTTTGGTTTTTTACACTTAAAATGCATTTATTTTTCTTTTCAGTGAGGTAATGACTAACTTGTCAAATTTATGTAATTAGAGGTAAAAGCGGTTAGATGCATTGTGAAGCATCTTCTACAATATGTCTTTATGTATACAGTGACTCAACTGATTGAGTGCTTTCTTCATTATATGCCAAATTCAAGTTTATAATCTGAGGGGGTTTGGATTACCCACACAGTTATTTGATGAATTATTTTTTTGACAGGTGAAGGGAAAGCATTTCCTGAAATCCTATTGCCAGAGCCTCAGGATAGTGGCTCTGTCCTGGTGTCAGTCAATGTTAAGGACAGTAACGCATCCTGCCAGAGTGACAAACCGAGCCCTTCGTTAATTGGCAGGGTACCCAAACCATGTGGGATGCAAAGAGACTGCCAGAAAATTGTAGCAGAGTTCCTGACACAGCACAGCGGACCGACTGCAGGTTGAGCCCTCCTGCCTTGTTTTTCAGAGCTCTTGAGTCATAGGAAAGGTGGGTGAGAGGGAGCCCATGACAGATAAATGAGAGAGGCCAGGATTTTTGGTGGCTGGGGGGACCCAGAGACTGGTATGCATTAGTCTGTAAGTGAAACAGAAAGAGAGGGAAGCCCTAGACCTGTGAAGAGGAATGAAGAAGTGGCAGAATTGAGCTGAGGGAGGAATAAGGGGCTGAGGAATGGAGGGGGAGCAGACCCAGCAGTGGGAGAGCTAGGAGAGGTGAAGGGCTGAGAGCGGGTGAGATGAAAGCTGTGAGGGAGCAAAGCAGGGGTGGGAAGTGGTGGGGGAAAAAAGGAAAAACTGAAGATAAGGTAAGGACAATAGAAAGAGATTCAGTTTTATCTGTTCATCCAGACCCAACACAGCTTTTGCGTGATGGCAGATATTACCCCAGAGAGGAGGGGATTCAGAGAGCAGGAATAGCACAGTCTGCAGGAAACAACCAAAGAGAGAAGTGTGAAGGGGCAAATCACGTTACAGCCTTGAATATAATTTATCCTAATTCAGCCACTTCTTTTAGGCTTTGTTCAGCTGGGCTAAATGGGCATCTACAACACATCTATTCCTGTGACCAAGTACTCTTTAAATAAGCCTGTTTCAATAAGCTGCAGGGAATGTCAGCCTGAAAGACTGCCCTGGCATAGCCACTGATACATGAGCAGAGGTGGGGAGTCTCTTTAGGTTGGCTTTGCAAAAAAACCAACATGTTGAAGACAGGGACTGTGCTTGTTTCAACCACCTGGCAGTGTGTCAAGGAAACAGCCTGTGTCCCATCATCTTCCATAGCCTTGCCTTGTAGTAGCCAGTCTCCAGGTAAAGAGGATCTTGTTCATGGCCCTCACCACCACTGCACTGTTAGAAAATCACCGTGACGCTTAGTTCTGCCTGCTCAGGACCCGCAGCCCCCGAGGGCTAGGACTGGAGCTGCGATGGCAGGTTGTGTTGGGGCAGGATCGCAGCACTGTGCATGGGGTCAGTAAACACGACAGCCTCCCCAGGCTGAAACTGCACCAAGTCACCGCCTGGCCCTGTGGTGCGTTAATGGGTTTTTTTTCCCCCTCTAGTGACATCTCATTTAATCTTCGTTTGCTTTTTTCGTCTCTCTCTTGCTATACAAATGATGATACTCAGATGGCGCTGCCAGTAAATGTACAACAGGCCTCCTTTGTACGGAGGCCTTTTTAGCCTTTCTTTCCAACAGGACTGCTTTGTCAGAGCTTTCCTTTTCGTTTGGCTGTCTGCACTGGCTGTCCTGCTGCTGCCCAAGCCCTCTGGAGTTAGCAGAGTACCCCCACAAACTCCATGAATGTGTGTTCCCCAAAGGAACATCACAGCCTTGTTGTCAGATGTGCATTTTCAGTAAGCTGCATGTCTCGAGCAACACAGCTAAATACACAGGAAGATGCAAAATCAATGACATTCAGAGATGAATGTGATTGCCGTGTTTGTCCCGTTTCAGCTGTTTATTTTACAAAGCTGGAAAAATGCATCTTACCATGTCATTGATGGTTCCCATGGGAAAGAAGCTGTTAATTAGGCATTTTGATCTCCCTCCCTTTGCCCAGGAAATGTGACAGTAATTACTGTGCACCATCATCTTTGCCAATTTAGATACAGGCAAACATACCAGACTTCTGAAACTTTTCTTCTCTGTGTTAAGAGTAATACAAGTGTCATTTTTGGGGATACATCACTGGAATATTTTAGACACGTTCAAATTATGTTGCTGAAGACAGCATGGGTGGAGGCAGCAGAGCGTCTTTGGGGCACTTGTGGAAAATGCTTCTTTTGCCATTCTCTGTTAAGCTTGCTGTAGAGGTCCTTCTCAGTTGTTCTTCTGCAGAGGACCAGGAATGAAGCCACAGAACTTCCATCTTTTCTGTTGTGTCCCCTGCCCTCAGCTGTCTTTTCCCTGACTCTGAATGTTCACTAACTGCTGTAGAGACCGGTCTCTGCAGGTTTTTCTGTGGCTGGCACTATCGGTCACTAAATCCAGTAAGACATCATGTTTTGTCCAACCCTAACCTCTCTGAGGGGCTGGCTCTGCCCTCCCACCTCCTCTTGAGACTTCAGAAATCAGTCAGTGATTGAAATGTGCTGGTAGGAGCTGGAGGGTCTGGCACAGTTTTAGGCAGTGCAAGCACGCAAAAATTATTGCCTGAAAGGGAGTGGGGTGAGATAACCCAGCATGCAGGTGCTGTTGACTCCCAGGGTTGGGAGTCAGACACCCAGAGAATTTCAGCCATCAGTCTCTCTTATCCCTAAAGCTCCTCTGAAAATGTCAGCATGTGGTTCAGATTTGCTTTTGAAAACCGTATCTCAAACCAGGTGCAGTAACACCATCAGAGGCAACTGTTGCGTCGTGCCACATCAGTCTTGAATCTGGCCAAGAGAAGGCATCGACCAGCCATTTCCTTTGGGCTCCCTATTGGTGTTTTGATTCACTTTGGTGTTTTCTTGTTACAGTATGAGCATCGTAAGAGGGAATTACATAAGCAGCTGTGCTTCCTTAAGGAGTAAGAGCAGAATGCCTGTGAGTGTGTTGGCCTGGCAACCAGCAGTGTTCCCAGAAAATGTAATCGATAACAACCTCAGAGATGCAACAAGGAGCAACGAGGCCAGGATATGCAGGAAATATCTTTCATAACATGTTGTTCCAACCACACTGGCAATGCAGACTGTACACCATGAGTGCCATTTGTCAAAGTTGCCTTTTGAAAACCTCTGCAGCCATTCTTGTGGGGCTGCTGTAGCCAGGATAGCTATTGCTGCTGAAGGATGAATATCCCGTCAAATACAGAACACATCCTGGGAGTTCAGTTTTTGGTTTAGTCTCCTCTTTTTGTGGACAAAAATTTGCCCTTTGTCTGTTCACCTCTGCCCTTCCTCCCCACCACCCATGTTTGGCTGCCTGCTCTGGTGGGGGCTGTAAATGCAGACCTCGCTGTTCCTGTGGGCCAGATCTCAACCCTCCGGCGCTGGGTGAGCTGAGTGACTGCTGGGGCAGTTGTGCCCAGAGGCCACGTTCTAAATCACGGCCCGTTGTGCTGGAATCCTTTTCAGCATATGGTAGGAGACAGCTTGTGCATTTATGAATTACGTAAAGTAGACACAGCTTGTAAAAGCCAGGAGAAAAGGCAGACGGATGTGAAGAGAGCTACCCCAGGTCACCCAGGAGGGCTGCAGCAGAGCCGCAGGCAGGTACCAAGGCCCTGTGCAGGGCTGTGTGCTGCCTCTCTGCAGGCTCCTGCCCTCTGGGCCTGGCTCAGCTCTGCCCCTTGCAGAGAGGTGAAGGTGGAGTGCTTGGCTGACTCTTCTCTGTCCTGTCTGAAGGGAAGCCATCATGGTCTCCATCCCCAGGATGGCCGCGTGAAGGACATGCAGGAGCACTAGGCAATATTTGGCAGTGGACAGTGTTCTTGGTGATTGCAGCTGGAAAGTGGTATCACCGGGGACTGTGCCAGCATATAATTTTCCATTCCAGTTTTGATCTGAGGGCAGGAAGCTTTGGAGGAAGGTTCATTACCGAACAGCAGAGCCTTGTTTTGCAGACACACAGCTGCTATTGTTTCGGGCAGGGCTGAAATGACATCTTCTCCAAAGTCACCTTGAAAGAGAAGCAGCAGGTTCTTAGGTGACAGCCCGGGACGTGCTAGTGGGCATCGCCCACCTCATTTCCTGGCCCCTCGCCCTGCGCACAGGCAATTATCAGCTCTCAGGGTCTCAAACGCTGTGGAGCAGAAGAGCTTGGAGGTGCGGTCAGTAACCCGCTCACCCCCACGCTTCACAAATCCCTTCCGCCCCTTTTCCCATTGCAGAAGCTCATGCGTGTGGCATGGTGCACTTTCCAGCCCTGACTGACCACAGGTTAGCCCAGCACAAGGCGCAGATCCTCGCCGTCCCCAGGTGCGTCTGGTGGAGGCAAGTCCTCCCAGAATCGTCAGCTGGACATCAGCCCTTCCACACGCACCTGGGCACGGGTTTAACCTTTGGCAGAGAGGAGGTAGGTACCATCAGATCACTTACAAAAATGCACAAACAGTCTGCTGCTCCTGCGAAGAGTGCCAGGCGTTGCTGATTTTTCTTTTTTCCCTGTTGCCATGCCAACACGTCCCTGCGCGAAGTGAGAGCTCTTTTTAAGCTCTGCTGAGGGAAAGTATGTAGCCTGTGAGCTTATTTAGCATTCAGGACTGCACAGCCTCTCTGTAAGGGCTCTGAGCCACAGCCAGGCTGTCTGACAAAGGAAAGGAGGATTTAATTTTTTTCCTTCTTTTCTCTAGCATTTACTTCTCAAGGTTAAGGGAGACAGGGTAGATGGGGAGAGAGACTGGCAATGCTTTGCAATGGGGACCTCACTCTGCTGTCCTCACTGAGGCATGACTTTCATGGAAATGAAAAGGAAATGTTACTTTGGGGCGTATTTATGGTGCAAAATACGTGTGTGAGAGAGAGAGATGCAAATTTCTTGATTTGACTAACCCTGATGAACTACTCTGTATTAAAATTGGAAAGCAAAGGACAATCTGGGTTTTAATTTCAGTGAGGAACTCAAAGGGAAGATTAGAATGAAGCCAGGGACAAACCCCCTGTCCTTGTCTTCCCTGCTGTTTTAGTCTGAGAGGTTGCAATATGAAGAAAGAAATAATCTCTGATGCTATATTCATGTCCTGAGTAAGGACAGCAACACCTAGTGTGTACTGGTGTTTTGGTTTGGATTTTTCCATTTTGTGGAGTTGCTACTGGTAGATGAACTGCTCACTTTAAATCCTTATAATGATAATTAATACAGGTTTGCTTGTCTTTGCCAGCTGAAGGGATGGAAGTCAGCATAGAGTGTCTGGCACTAGCTGGCAGGTGAGCACTGATGATCAGTGCCTGTCCGTACCAGCTGTGAAAAGGTTGATCTGGAAGTTCAAAGGCAAGACTCAAAGTGCGAGGGCTATGTGCTTGTGTTGGCTCAGCTCTGTCATTTGTTCCTTGGGAGATGCTGAGCAAAACATTTACGTTTTCTGTGCTGTTTCACGGACTGACTGCAGAGCGGAGTCAGTGGTGCATGGAAAAGCCATTCTGAGGTGATGGTTTAGAAATGCAGTCTTGATGGGTTTGGGGGGTTTTGTTATTACAGAGATATTCCTCATGGCATGCAAAAAATTCAGGAAACTCAAGGCACCCCAGCTGTGTACATTGGATCATGTGAGTGAGCCTTTCTCCTATGTGTGGAAAATGCCTGGTCAAAACTTTAATACTTTACTTTTAGTTGCATGCAGCATATGGAAAATAGCTGTGAGATACCATTATCTGCAGGCAGGAAAACCTGTTAGCTGATTCCCAGAGAGTCATTTTCACTTAGGACTGAGTAGATTGAATACTTCATGGAAATCAGTTTCACTTGGAGGCACTATGTATTTTGGGAGAGGAAAATAAACCCCAGGTATTCTACTTTCTTTGTCCATATTTCTTTCCTTGAGACTAATTCATAGTGATATATGATCAGTTTGGTACAGCTCCCAGGAACCTGTATAGCCTATGGCAGTTATGATAAAACTAATTTACAGTCTGGTCCTTCATCCATGCAGCCCGTGCATCTGGTGAGACAGATACTTCTGCTCTTCTTTATTACCGTATCAGCTGCCAGTGCTGCGTAGATGTGGCCGTCTTGCTGATGTGCCCAAACTGTTTTTGTCCATAGCCTTGTACCACGTATGAGAGAAGGAAAGGGCTTCAGCTGTGACTGCTGCTTTTTACCCCAAATTCAAAGTATATGCCAAATGCAGGGTCACACAGCCTGCACAGGTTGTTGGTGAGCTGTAAAGGGAACTAATCCTTAGCTGTTCCTGTCCATGAGTTGCCTTCTCTTTCCTTTAACTGTCATCCTTTCTCTCTATTTAAGAATATATTGTCCTTGTCAACAATTGCTCTGTCAGCTCTTCCTTCTTTTCCTCTTTTCTCACTTAAGTTGCCTCTGGCTTTTTTTTCCCCTTGTTCTTTCTGCATACTCCCAGCTTTATCCCAGCTATCTAGCGTAGCTCCTCTGTGACCTTGAATTTCCACAGCCACTCCTTACTTTCAGTGCACTTGAGAGCTCTGCCTCTGGATGCAGACCTCTCCTGGTGGCTGCAGTGACCCAGACCCTGGTCTCAGCTCTCCCTACAGCACCCAGACGTCCCCAGCACTGTGGCTGCAGAAGCTTGCAGAGTTAAGTGCTCAGAGAAGACAGCTCTGTCAGAAAAAGTGGAAGAGGTAGTTCAGAAGATCCACTGAGGGGTTTTATGTGCATCTCTCACATCTGCCTTCTGCAAGAGTAGCTACACACTTCTCTTTCCTTTACTGAGGGGTTTTATGTGCATCTCTCACATTTGCCTTCTGCAAGAGTAGGTACACACTTCTCTTTCCTTATCACTTTGCACACTTAGAGGTGTGAGCCAGTAGTCTCCAAGGGCAGGCAGGCAGTGGACGGGAGCAGGCCATGTGAGCCGTCAGGGATGAGTCCTGGTTAGAGATGGTGACCCGGCAGAGAAGAGGCTCCCTTCCACTGGGATACTGCCTGAAGAGATGAGGAGAGATGGCAGAACTGCCGAGCAGGGCTGAGAACTGCTCTGAAAATCCATCTGTGGCACGACCCCTGCGGGAATGGGTTAATTTGTATGTGACGCGGGACCTGTTCTGCTCTGCCTGTCTGTGGGAACACTCGCATTTGTAAGTATGCAACACCGATCCTCACAGTCGGAGGAGGAGAGAGACGTCTGTCTTGATGCAGGCGCAGGGCTGGGCTGGGGAGAGCTGAACCATGCAGCTGTTTGTGCATTGCAGAGCAGACTGGCAGCGTGAGCCCTAGGGTGAACAGGGCACGGCATTGCTGCATTTTGTGTGGTACCGTATCCCCTAACGGGGTAAACCAAAATTCTGTGGCGTGAACAGAATGATCTTCAGTCCTTCTGACCAGGCATGACTAGAAATCCCACACAACACAAGGATAGGGTAATGTTAATTTTAAACTTAAGTTCAGCAGAGTTTCTATAGCATTCTTTTTTTAAAAGATCACAGGAAATGCTGTAAGAAGTGTTTAAAATCAGCTCAAAAGGAGCTAAAAATATGCTTTAAGGGACATGTCACCTCCTGCTGTAGGTGGCTGAAGCTCCATTGACTTCTGTGGGGGTTCTTAAAAACCTCTTCATTTAAAATCTTAACTTGTACTGAAGTTCAAAACAAATATTGATTTAAAAGTGAGTTACTTGTTAGGTGTATTTACTCACGCTCAGAGGATTAAATATCCACTTCTTTCTTTGAAAGCCAAAGTGGTTTCTTCTGCAGGAGTTCTAGGGAGTTCCTGTTTTAATGAGAGAGGTATAGCTGCTTTTGTACCTGTGAGTGATGTTTTCAGCTGACACCAAGTCATGGGAAAGGCAGTGGGACCTCACTGCATTGCCCTGGCTGAGGGTCTGGTGTTGTCTGCTTCAATATTGCATGTTAGCTGTAAATTGTGTTGCTGATGCATCAGACAAAACAGAACCGATTAGCTGTTCCCACCTCGGACTTGGCTGGGAAATGCTGACAGTAGTAAATATTTTATTCCAGGCAGTAGACTTAAGAAGATGTGACTCAAGGGATGCACAGGGAGCAAGTATTTGCAGTAATGAGGGCTCATTTTAGAAGCATTGCTTTATTGTACTGACATTTGTATGACTCCTTTTTAACAGTCTTTCATATTTCAGGGGTGGAGGGGTATGGGGACTGATGCCTTGGTGTTTTGTTTTACAGCTGCTAGACAGCGTGGCAGAGGCCTCTGCCTAATGAACGTGCATTGGGGTGTTGGGGAGCCGGAGGAGGGGGCTCACTGGAACTGTCAGAATTGCTCCTGGCTCCTAGCGTGAGTCGCTTTGGATTTTGCCACTTGAGTGCCTTGGAGATTTGGACTATCTGCCCAGCTCTTTTGCCGAAGAAGGCGATAAGGAAAATGCAGTCAGGGCAGTGGAGCTGAAGTACACGCAGAAGGTGCAGAAGTGGTCCGAGGACCAGCAGCCCCAGTCCTGGGCTGCTGCTTCCCTGAATGCTGCGGAGCAGCCAGGGGTGCAGGGACAAGCCACCCTCCAGCCTCCTTGTTTGTCTGTGCTGGCGAACGACCCATCCGACACAGCTCAACTGCAGCCAGGGCACCAGTTTTGCACCAGATGTACTCTGTTATAAAGCAGTTACGTTAAGGGGCTGGATAGTGGCAATTCAGATTTACAATCTTGAGTTTAAGGAGAGGGTAGGAGGGGCTGTTGAATATCTGAAGTACCCCAAAACACTCTGTAAGCCATTTGCTGTGGGGCATGCCAGGACGTGAAGCTGCTGGGTTGGGTATCCAGCTGTAGCTGCCCTCTGCATGCTCTTTTCACATGGCTGCCGCAATACATCTTTCCGCAAAGGTAGTCTGAATGTTCGTACCTTTGGGTTTCGATGCATTAAACAATCAAAGCTCGCTCTTTCCCAAAACACAAGCCTTTTCTGACCTGTTCAGTTGGTTAGCTTGTAAATCCTGGTGATTAAATTAATCTGTCACTATCCTCATTGATGCTACAGTAGCTTAAAGTCAATGGGTTTGTTAGGGAAATGATACTTGTCAGTTGTGTGGTGGTTTCATTTAATTTAAAAGCTGATGTTCCCATTATTTGCCTTCATACCTCCTGCCAATTACTGTTGATATTGCCAACATCCAGATGAAGGACCTACTTACAGCAAAATATTTACATTCACGAAAGCCATTTGAGAGCAAATATTTGAATTCTGTAAAACCATGTTACTGCTTTTTTCTTCAGTCGCAAGCACTAATCTGTTGGCATTATTTGGGTTTTATATAACTTACACTGCTTTGATTGCTGCTGTGCATTTCTCTCTTAACCCGAGTGCAAAAGGCAGTACTTAGAGTTGTCGTGATCCCAGTGATGAGGTCCGAGGTGTGTCTTTGGTTTTTCCATCAGAACTGTCACTGGGTGAAGCCCGTGTCTTTTTTTCCCCAGCGTTTCAGAAGCTTTGACTCGAACAAGAGTTGTCCACCAGCTTCCAGGAGTGCTCAGCGTCAATTCAGGACCTGTCCTTAGGGGACTGGCTAATGCCTCTAAACAAATCGAATAGCTATTTGGTTTATAGTCCCGCTGCACTTGGAATTGCGGTACCCAGGGGGGAAAAAATCCATAGGTCCTGTTTGCTTTTGAAATTGTCAAAGATAGCAAATAGCCCTTTTGTATCTTTCCTTTCTGCAGGACTATATTTGGGGTGTTTTGCCTCACTAAGCAGCGCAGGTTGCTCTGCTTTTGTTGTTGACTCGATTCCACTGTGCCAACAATTAGTGCTGGTTACCTTGGAAACTGCTCTGCACCCCACTGAGGATTTTGACAGGCACATTTTGGCTGAAATTGCTTTGTTTTCCCAATTCTGCAAGCACACATGTAGCTAATCCTTTTGCTGTGCTTTGCCTGTGTTCCTTCTCTAAAGTGTAGCAAAATTAATGAAACATATCATTTTATCGTTTCCGTCTGTTTGCATCTTTCTTTATCCCTGTTTTAGCCTCAGTGCTCCAGGAGTGTTAATTACCCCTTGCTTTAACTGAGCTCACTGTTAATTTTCTTGGTAGGTGTCTGAGGGGTGACACTGTGAATGCATGTGAGGTTTTGATACAATTTTCAGTCTCCTCCTCTCTGTCCCTCCTTCCTATCATCCCTTCAGTTTTCTCCTGGAGCATTTGTTGTGCTCTGTGGTTCCAGCACGTTAAACTTTGTTTATGCCTTAAACAAGTTCTGCTTTACAAAGACCAGATGGCATCTTCCATGACTATGGCAAACTCAAGATCCACTGCGACCGTAGGGGTATCAGATAGAGTTGTTGCTAGAAAGAGCGGCGGGTGATGCTGCTTCAGTCTGGGAAGAATGTCCCAGTGAAATTATGGGGAAGTTAAATGCTTTTTCTTTTTAGGAGAAGCTGTCCCTGTTGTTGTGGAATGGGTGCTCAGGGGGCAAGAAGTGATAGATAGGTGGGCAGAGTGAACTGGCTGAATGGCAGTAATGAAACACAGGCGACTGCAGTCGGGGAAGCAGAGGAAGAGCTGGGGAGACAAACTCTGGGCTGACCAGGGCAACTCTGGCCTGAGAAATCGCTGACGCTGTTATGTGAGGTGACGAGCTGGTCGTTCTCCAGGGCACGCTGTACCAGCCCCGCTTCCTCTGCTGGCAGGATCCCTGCGGCAGCACCGGGACATGTACCGGCGAGGCAGGAAGGTGCCATGAACCCTGCCTGTAGGAAGTTTCTCCTGTCAAAACCAATTCTCAGAGTAATAATACAGCATTGCATAGAGGGGTAGGAGGGAGAGTAGAAGATGATAAAAGGTACTGCTGGATGAGGGCTGTAGAGGCAAATGTCTGAGCCTGAGCATTTTCACTTAGGAAGTGGTGTTCACAGCAAACTCAGCCCCTCAACGGATTGAGCTTGAGGTTCTGGTAGGTTGGAAGAGAAAGAGAAAAAGTGCCTGAGGCTGAAGGAAAACGATTAAAAAGGGCACAAAGGGATCAGACACCACACATCACTGTGGAGATGTAATTTTTGCTCTTGCCTTTATAGTTGCCGATTATTTCTAACAGTTTTCTGTAAATATTTGGTGAAAGCTCAGATACCTTTTTTTAAAGACTCTTGCTACCATCCATACATCTGTTTCTGGGGCTGGTAAACCTATCTGTTAAAAAACTTAATGGACTGGAAAGGTTTCCTGAGAAATGAAAGTACTGTAGGTAATGGATTCAGGTGCCAGTGGAGACATCTACAATCCATTGACAAATGCAGCAGCATGAGTAAGAAATGAAGGAGGGCTTTGACACAACATCTTGGCCTTGTACAGGGTCTGATCTCAGATCTTTGACTCTGCTGTAGCCATGTTTGGCATGTAACCTTGCTTTAACGGCCCCTTGTTGGGTCTCTGTCAGTGAAGGGGAGCTCTTGGGTGTCTGGATGATGCCTACTGCAGTTTAAATGTTGGTGCCAGAGCAAGCTGGGATGGGGACTGGGCAGCTGATGTACCTTTCGATGTGCATATGAGCAGGACTGCAGCTTTTGGAAGCACCAGACCTTCTAAATCCAGCCAAGAGGAAAGGCTGTGGCTCCCCATACCATCAGCAGCTGGTTCAGCGTCTCCTGTGCATCCCAGCGCTCTGAAAGACTTTGTGTCCCTGAGTTATCTGTGGGGAAGAGACATTCCTGATGTCCCGATTTGGCATGCTGGGGTTTGTCGTACCTTGTAGAAGAATCGGGCTGAATTCCAAGACCAGGAGCAGAGAGTGTTTACTGGTTTGAGTTTTAACTTTGGTTTAGGTTAGCGTAGTGCCCAAGACAGATGCCTGCCCTCTGAGCAGCCGTGGCACCAGTAGCAACTGGGCAGACTTGACCTGACAACGCCATCAGAGCTTGGTCTGAAGTGACAACCTTTAAGGGAGCGGTGGAAGTGCTGTCCCTGTGTCTGTTAGCTCCTGGCCTCTCGGCTCAGCCTGCTTGTTGTCGGGGGCTTTTGGAATCTCGTGCTGAGGGTCTTTCACAACGTCTTCTCTCCGTTATGGACATCACATTCAAGGACCAGCTGTACTTTTGGGTACCACATTCCCTGAAATCAAACTGGGAGACTCAGTCTGTGTCCTGTATCATGAGCAGCTGACATCTTGGTAAAAAGGAACAGCATTTTACTCTGCGAAATGCGGAGTAAAGGCAAGTTGCTGTTCTTTGTTGTGCTGGGAGTCTTCCGTGAAGCCAAGGTCCTTGTTGCCTCTAAGAAACATACATTTGGTGTTACTTGTCATTTGTTAGTGCCACTTTTGAGGCATAAAGTAGAGTTGGATAATGTCTACCTGCTTAAAGAGAGGGAAAATAAATCTCTACAAGCAATCTCTCTCTCTAATGAAGCCAAAGCTTTTAGGCTGTGAAGAATTTGTCTGACATCCAGGCTGGCTAACTCTCCCTTTTCTTTTTTTTGTTCTTTATCATTAGGCTTCCTTGAACTTTAACTGAACCATAAGGAAACTATGAAGAGTCTCAGTAGCTGCCCTGTGAGGATTTGACTTACCCATTGGATCTGCTATTTATAGTGTCCATTAGTACAAAAATGTCTGTCCTTTTGCAGCAGTCATGTATAGCAAAAGCACTGCTCTTCTGGCGAACTGCCTCTGCCTCCTCTGTCACCCAAAATATCCATCAACAGAGTGTTTAGAAGTGAGCCATTCTTGATTTTAAAAAATCCAACCAAACAACCCTCCCCCCGAAACAAACGAACCCAGAGGCCATTTGTATTTTTATTTACTTATTTTGCATAGAAAATTGAAATTTCTGTTTTTCAAGAGGCAACCTTTCACCCCCAGCCATATCTCCCTGTGGAACATAAACTTTGTCCCAAGCAAATTAAATCGGGAAGAGAGCTGAGAGGGCAGGAACTGTCTTCCACTCTTGGGGAGTCCATTTGTGCCCCAGAACCAGGCTGGATGTGAACAAGTATAAATTCTGTAACAAAGGAGACCATTTTTATTAGGGATTTGTCTTACCTTGGTGGGAGGAGGATTGCAGTAGCTTGGGTGATGGAGAGCAGGTGACTGAGTGGGTTTCCTTTGGATATGCTCCAAGGTATACATTTGTATATTGTGTATCTAAAAAATTAATTGGAGCCTTTTCCTAAAATTTTCATGTGAAAATAAGCTTAAAAAATTGATTCTCCTAACAATCTTCCTAATTGAATCTTGATTTGTTTATCTGAGCTAACAGTAGAGACTTGATGATGTTACTTTTGTCAGTAGTGTTGCGATTAGTAGATTCATGGAAATTTTGACAGAAGAGTCATGTATCGCATCCTCCAGATGTAAAGTGGTGGTGGCAGTCGGCGTGAGGTCTTCTGGAGCTGTGGTACCCTGCAAAGCTCTGTGCCGTTCTCCATGCTCAGCAAAGCTATTGAGTCGATGCTCTTTTCTGTTCTGAAAGAGCAGAATCTGAGCAGGGATATACTAAGTATCAAAGGACGCTTTATGGAAGAGCCGTTTGTTTCCACCTGCCTGTCCCACACATGCAAGGTGCTGCAGCACGCTACCTGCAGAGCGCAGCATGGGAGAGGACGCCCCGTTTCTGCGGGAAGAGGATGGGCCAAACCGCAGGTCCATTCTCCTGGTTTCCCCCCGTATCGCTTGTGCTTTGCAGTCTGTGTCTGCCTCACAGCAGAGGGAATTGTCAGGACCTGTCATGATTCCAAGAGGCCGTTTGTGTCCAGTCCAGGCTCTGCAATAGCAGCGCCCCATGACAGCCTGGGAGGCTCTGGGAGGTATCTGTTCCATGTTTCTCACAAGAGGAAGGAACCAAGAGATGCCAAGAAGCACCCCCAGTATCCAGCAGGTGTGGAAACAGGAGAAATTTGAAAAGCCCCAAAATGAGGTGCAAGCCCCCAAAAGGCAGCTGGCAAGACTGAAGGGCTTTAAATCAGTATTCCTGTTCTTTGGTCCATAGGGCTAGCCACATGCATGACTTGATTTACGGGGTTGTGGTGCTCGATTCGATCCACTTAACCACAAAGTGGAGTTGCCTGTCATGCAAGGGGCCTGTTGTTGAATAGAGGGACAGAGAACTAGAGCTGCCATTTGAAGTCTTCTACTAATACAGGCATCTATATCATATGTAGTCCCTTTCGTAAATATATTGAGCTCCATCTCAAAACCAGTTGTTTCCTGCTGTGTGGAGGACTGCCAGAACTTCACACCCCTGACAGTAGGAAAGCAGCATCTTCAGATTTCTAGTCTGAATTTATCCTTGGCACATTTATATGCATGTATTCTTGGGCTAACAGTTTTTTAAATCAGCTTATTTTTCCGTTGCTTGGTAGTTGTTCTGACATATTCATCCATCTGCTCCTGCTATTGGCTGCAGCCAAGAAAACTGTTGCAGTCACTGCCCTCCTGGCGACCAGTCGGGAGGGAAGTGAATTGTAAGATATAAATACCAACAATTATGAATGTTCTTTGCCAGTGGGTGGGTTTTTTTAATATCTCATTACATAGTTTGTGCAAAAGAGAGATTAACGTAGCACTTTGTTTTTAGACAAACACGACTATGAAAGTCAAGTAACTCACATCTATGCTTTTTTGGGAGAAAAAAATCTGCTTTTCTAAAGGACAAACGAAGAGGAATAACTTTACGTTAAAAGTACAAAGGAATTCTGTAAGAGTACTAACTGTGAGAAGAAATCATCATGATTAATCTAATGGACAGTGTCCCTTGTTAGGGGGGTTGCTGTAAAGTTACGTGTAGGGCATTGATTTAAATATACTTCCCCTTCCCAGCCGGTCCTTGCCTGAAGGATGCAGTAATGGGTGAGCAGAGCTTTTATTTCTGCCGGCGGGATGGTGATTAATGGGGGCTCTGCGAGTGTCTCCCAGCAGGAGCAGGGTGTATTGCCGTCTGCCATTAGAAACCTCTGTCTCCGTGCGAGGGCTGGAGCAGCACTGAAATTCTTGCACTGTTTTCAGGTGTATGCCCAGCCGTGCAGCTTATTGCCTTCCCTAGGGCTCAGCTCCCTGTCGGGTCCCGGCACCCTGCATTTGAAACAACTCTCAGCCAGCCCTCAGAAATAGATGGAGTGGAGGGGTTGGGTTCCACTGACTTTGGCTATGAGAGGGAGGAATATGTTGATTAATGGCTAAGGGAAAGTGGGCTAATACACAGATAAGAAAACAAAGCCCTTTTTCTCTGAATTCTTTTGTGAATGGTTCTGCTGGACCAACCCTTAAGTCCTTGATTTGCTAGATCAAAGGTGCCTGAACTGCCCTTAGGGCAGGAAACCTCTCTGCTTGCTTCCACTTGCAGTTGTGTGCCTGATGACATTTCACAGCACCTTTGAGTGGCTCTAGAGCCGAGGTGAGATACAATTACTCAGTTTGGAAGGGTTTACTCCCTGAGTAGTCCCACCGCCATCCTCCGCTCGCCAGAGCGCTCAGTTCCTCAGCCCCTCTCAGGCGGTCGGGAAGAGCGAAGCACGGGTCCTGTGGCACCTGGGTCTGCTAAGCAGGCAGTGCCTCAGCTGGCTCCACGCGAGTCCCCATTCCCTGCACCGAGCACAGCAAGAGCGAGTGGCCAGGAGCCAAACCTGCGTCCGAGCCCAAGGCCTGGGAGCCCATCCCACCAAACAAATGTTACCCTCTGCAATCCCCCTGTGTGATATTTACCTACTGTTTAAATAAAACTTTGCGTTGCAGTCTTAAAAAGAGTGAGAAGGACAAAGTATACATTTTAATCATACAGAAATGTTATTTGGCCCTTCTTTTTCAAGTGTCTCCTCAGCATATATGTCTGTTTGGGAAGTGCCTTTAATGCCTACTAACTGTGCGCTGATGAGGAGGAAATACCATCCAAAGTGCATGTAAAAGTACAGCTAACTCCATATATTAAATGTCAAGAAATCCCATTACTCAGCTGGCCATTCTACCCCTCTTTGCAAAACAGTACCTGCAAAAAAAAATTCTGGACATTCAATAAATTAACATCTTGAAATTTTGCAGTTGCTGTACATTGTCCTTAAGAGAAAGAGAATTTATTAACAATGGTTTGTACATCTTACTGTAAAGGCTGGGGTCCTGGTTTTTATAAATACTCAGCATTTTCCACTGAGATCTCTGGAATATCTGGTCCTTCTATTTTATTTTTAATGATCTGCTTATATTTCAGGAGAACAGATTACTTTTTAAAAATGGATTGTCAGCCTCCATTTTTTATTGTTTCAGCTAATCTTTATAATTTTAAAACATCATTCTCATTAGCATACTTTTCTTTGTTTTTTCTGACTTTGCTGCTGCCACAGAAGAAGTGTCTGCGAGGATAGTACAAGTAGTAACAGCTGAAGCTGTAGCAGTCCTGAAAGGCGAACAGGAAAAAGAAGCCCAGCACAAAGATCAGCCTGGACCACTACCTTTAGGTAAAATGAGACAAAGAATATTCAAAGTATCCTAGTGGCTGCAAATGTTGTATGATGTATATTACAAAAAACAGTTACAGCTGTGTATTCACATAGGTTGTGGTCATAGGTAAACTGCAGCACCACTGGATGAATGCTGGAACCACATAATAACAGCGGTATCCTTGTTGCCCCAGTTCTTTGCAGCCCTGGGACTGTCTCATTCACTGTTTGCTCTAACAGCAGCTCTCCACCTGGTTTCTGACTCCTGAATGGCGCAGGTGGGAATGTAATTGGTGGCAGTGGTTTTGTCGTCATGTTTGGTGGGACCTAGCAGCGCTCGGAGCCCGTTTGTGTTCAGCCATGTACAATGTGAGAGAGAAAGATTAATATCTGAAGAGGAGAAGATTAGAGGAGAGGCATATAAAAAGAAAGTGAGGCTTTGCGGGTTGGGTGGTAGCTACTCAAAAAGATGGAGGAGGAGCACCTCAACAGGAAGCAGAGAGGAATGGGGCGCACCGGGTGAGGGTGGGAGAGGGGTTAGCAGCTGGGCAGGGTGAGAGCAGATTGTTCGAGAGGCAATTAGACGTGGTAGAAGTAAATGCCAGTTGTCCAGACTGGGAATGGTACCACTGCCTCTGGTCCATGCTGTGTCCCCATCCTCCTGCTGGGTCCTTTGTGAAATGTGTCTCTGAAATACAAGTATGTGTATATATATAAAATATATATTAAAAAAAGAAAGTATACAGCTATTTATGCCTACAGTGCTTCCTCCCTACCAGAAAACTTCCACGGTAGCTCGAAACAGGTACGCCAAAGGCCGGAGAAAGGCCATACTCTGTCCTGAGGTACGGCAAGTCTTGCAAGCCTGCCCCAGGATAAGTTCTGCTGAGTGCACATACATTGCAGTCAAATCAAAATAATGCCTTGTGGTATTTTCCCCACAGGCATTCTGCTTTGTTTGGTACAGTGGCTGGACCCTCCTTAGGAATGAATTAAAGTCAATGAGTAACTTAGCATATTTGTTGGAAATTTGGTTCCCAAAGTCTTTTGCTTCATTGAAGTAATTTTGAACTGCAGCAGGGAGATGTGTTGCTTGGTAATTCCCATCTGTACAGAGACTCACTTTTACATGGAAGACCCCAGTTCTGTAAAACACTTCATACGTATTTAAGCACAGATTGCTTCACTGGGGCCTCGGTGAGGGAAAATGGATATTCAGTTCCATCTAGTTAGATAAGACATTTTAAAAATATTGTGAGAAGTGTATCTTCAGTTAGTGACTGTTGGTGTTAGCAGTTCCTGTGGTCAGTGACTGTTAAATAAGTGCAGGTAGAATTGCATTGTGATGAAGATATAAATGCTCTGTCCCCGGACAGCACATCTTAAGGACAAGTCACATAAGGGTCTCTTCCAAAGCACACTGAAATCAATAGAAGGAGGCCTGGCAAATTCTGCTGGGCCTTTGAAACTGGCCTTTCTATGCTTGGGAAGAAACCTTGAATCAGAAACTGAGATCTGTCTGTTAAGAGATGCCATTTATAAGACAGATCTGTTAAAACAGATTTGTTACCTTGTTTGTTTGTTTGTTTTTAAAAACATTGGTTAAGCCCCAGTAGTGGATCCGTTTTTAAAGAAAAAAAATTCTCAAAGTGATTGGTATGAAATCAGATGCAGAGGTTATGCTGAGTTCGTTTAAGGAGCAGTTTGTTTAGGATGCCGTCATACTTGAATTGAAATAGTTGAAAAAACATCATCTGGTGTCAGCATCTAGTCTCATGACTGGGAATGAATCTAAAACCTAGTCTAAGTGCATCTAAGACTTCAGTGTGCCTTGCTCAGCTGAATCACGTCATGGCTGACATAAGTTCCTTATGCTGATGTCTTTGTATTTAGGCAAGCAATATTTGCATGTATTCTGTGACTAACCTTGAACTCAGCAGAAAAAAAAGAAAGGGTCCAGAACATTTTTTGTTCGTGTACTCAAGGTAAATTGAAGAGATTGGATGCCAGTTTCTGATAGCGTCAATTTATAAAATCTCTGATGCTCAGATGCTTTATTGTTGTTGCCTTGGGTGACTGAAGGTTTTCTAAGTGGCAATACTGACTTAAAAGATTATTTTGTACTTGATTTTTGTATTGTACTCTCTGACCAGAATTTTGAAAATAATTCATACCATCTGGAAAAAAAGGAATCCTTTTATTATAACTTTAAAAATTTGTGTATCCTGAAAGGATCTGTCTGAAAATCCACTCGGCACAAGTCCCTGTCGAATAATTCTCTCAGCTGGGCAGAACAAGCTGACTGCAGCTTGTATCAAACATCAGTCTCCCTGGAATTAATTGCTGTATCTCATTTTCACTGCTTGATTTCTAGCAGTCGAAGAGTCAGCCAACCTGCCTCCTTCCCCGCCTCCGTCACCAGCTTCCGAGCAGACTGGAGCTCTGGAGGAAGGTAAGGGTCTCCTGGACGTTGCAGTGCACAGCTGTCAGCAGAGGGATGACACATGAATCTAAAGGATGGGGGAGTCGGAAAATGGAGTTACTTTCTGCACCTTCATGTGAAAAGATAAGGCATCCCCCAGCAATAACACCCCATCTGCAAACCAACTGCAATGCATGGATGAGGTAGACACATATGCACAGAGGTTACTGACAGGAGATGTTAAGTACGTCCATATTAAAGAAAAAAAGATGGTGATGCTCGCCTTTTTATGTGTTATATGCGGTATGAGCCAAGATGTCTGCTGTCTCAATGTGGTCACCAAAAATATGATTCAGTGTGGGTCATCTTTCTTTTCTTAGGATTTGTTTGGCTGCTTTTTTAATTACCATTAGCTTTGATTTTGGAATCTTAAGTGCATGAAAGCAAGGAGATTCAGAGTCAGATCGTTTCTTTGGCCTTCGACCTGTAATTCATGCTTCAATGCCTACGTGTATTGGGAGTTCTGTACACAGAATACAGGAGTCAAATTCTAGTCTCACAAAGCAAACTTTACTCTGTTCTCCACAATGAATGTTCAATTTCAGTAGTCCATGATCACTGCATTTTTCTCCTGCTAAAATCCCCTCCAACAAAGAACTTAAGCATTGGCTTAATTTAAGCAGAGGGCTAAACCCCAGTGAAGTTGTCACAATGGTAAGCATGTGCGTCAGTGCTTTGTTCAGCTGAAGACGACTGCTGCATCAAGGCCATCAGTACAGGGAGACAGCAATGTGTTAAAACTGAGCCGTATCGTGTGGATAAGAGGGAAGGATTTGGGTTCAGAATTGCCAGGGGACTGTCAGTTGAACTCTGCCATGTCAATAGCATTTTTGTGTGTCCGTTTATTTCCTTCTTGGATTTTCTTTTAGCATTTTTTCTTTCTTTTTTTTAAATAAATGCATGAAAATATTTTCTTAGCATCTGCTTGAACAAACTTTGTTGGTATTTTAACACAGAGGCTCTATTAATCTTGCAAGTGGATGGTTGCTACTTCATGTGCTAACGTAGTCTGACTCTCAGTGTGTCAGGACACTGCAGTTGAGCATCTTCCATCTGGCGGTCATCTTTGAGATAATGCAATTACAGGCTGTGTTAACAACAACATTTGTCAGTCCACTGTACTGGAAATGCCTATGAATGTGGTTAGTAACCAATATAAAGAATTTGATTAATTGATTGTTGGGTTTTTTTAAAAAAAAAAATCTGCCCATTGTGTGTTTGAAAAAATAGTGCAACAACAGTTCCTAAACTCATCACCCAGAGGTAACGGCAATCAAAACTACTAACTGAAAAGGAAGCTTGTAGGGCATTAGCCAAGGCTTTTAGAATCGTTACCAGGGTTTTACCACCATTTCTTAATATGTAGTTCACTTGACTGGTTCAGCATATGCTTTTTGATTTTTCGTGTCACAGTAAAGGGCTTGTTGTTCTGCTTCAGGCCAATGTCAGTGTTCTTCCATTACCTTTAGCTGAGGATTAGCTTTGCGTACTGTTTCTATCAGCAGCATTATTTGCACGTGTTTTAGGATTTCATAAAATACTCATATTGATTAATTGACAGGAGGTTGTAGATTGCCCCCTAAGCCAATGGAAACCATTTTGCTAGTTGTATTAACACAAGAAGGTTGCAAACCCCTATACAACTCGAGGTTATTATGAACTACTGGACTGTGCTGTTCCTAGCTGTGCCTATGACTCAGCAAGTCACTTAACATTGCTGTTTTTCTCTTTCCTTGCATGTAGAATTGAGTTAATATAATAGTATTTACTTACCTACCCTGCAGGGGTGGTTGCTAAGACTGAAAGGTCAGTATTTGGGAGATGTTTTGATGATTTATACAATGCCACAGTTTTTAAAAACATTCAAATAATTTCATTTAACGTTAGTCAAAAGAGACTTTTCCATGACAAGATTTTGATTCAACTCTTCATTTTTCAGAGCAGACAGCCTGTATAAATCCTGAAAGTGTAGGTTTGTAAGGGATGCATAGACAAACGATGTGCTGAGTCATTAATGCACTCTGCTGGAAGCTTCTCGTTTATGTCTGGCTCTGAAGCTGGAACTCACAGTAGAGTTGGTTGATGAACAGAAGGAACGTCTTGAAAAAAAATTTCACTGGAAGTATATTATGTTGCTTTTTTCCCAACATATCAGTGTTGTTAATTCAGTGTAGTTAATGGTAGTAAAAATCTGGTGTTCTGCGCTGTGTTAGAAGATGTGGTCCTTCTTTTCTGTGGGTAAGTTGAGCT
This sequence comes from Cariama cristata, assembly GCF_000690535.1. Classification (NCBI taxonomy): domain Eukaryota; kingdom Metazoa; phylum Chordata; class Aves; order Cariamiformes; family Cariamidae; genus Cariama; species Cariama cristata. The sequence continues at coordinate 47,369 of NW_009614474.1, read as the reverse complement.
CTTGCTGACTTGAGTGAGCCAGACCTGTCATTTTTTTATTCAGGCAAAACTCCCACTGAGAAGAATTTGCCTCAGTAGGGTTTGACCCCGTTTTACTGTACTTGTTTAAACCTTCAGTTCCATATACCATCTGGCTATCCATCCTCGTGCACCTTTACATTGTCTGTCTGTCTTTCTGCTCAGTAGAATACAATTTATGAATTTTGAACAAAAAGGTGGGCACTTGGTGTATGTATCTACCTTAGACCTCCTTTTTTCCCCTTTTCTTAGAACGTCTTCCTAATGCACTTGTCAGTGTGTTGCATTGCTCTGAATCCAAAAGAGACTTCCTTCAGTCATAGCAGGAAGGAAATCACTGTCATAGACATGACAAAGGTGGATGTGGCCAGCCATGCAGCAAACACAAATTAAAAAAAAAAAAAAGGTAGAAAAGACAGAGAGGTTTGTGGGTCAAGTGTGTTTCATGAGGGAAAGGAATCAGTGAATGTAGGTTTCTTTCTTTCATTTGGCTGCAGAAAAACATTCAAATGAACCTGTCCATTTTTACTGCTGCAGAAGGTAAGATAAATAATTTTCCTTATTGAAATTATTTCATTTATTTCAACCATAGTAACATAATTTTGCTCAGGAAATGAAATTTTCCCTAGCACCACGTATTCCTTTTATCAGTTGTATCTGGTCATGCAGGGCTGATGTGATATTCTCTTGCCAACTTGGCATTTCTTTCGCGCTCTGCGCCTTTTGACAATGGTCAACAACATCTTCATGTAAAAAAATTTCTAAATGTTACAAGATAGAAGGATGCTTTTGATGGGCTATCTTCCATTTTGAAATAGGCATTTCAGATTAGGCTTTATATACCAAATAAGAGTATTTAGCAAACTGAAAGGAACCAAATGTCCTCTAAAAATGGATCTATTTACAGTGAAAATTACTTCTTGAAAGGCATTTTCAAAAGATATGTGGAAACTAAAGCAGAATTAGCCTTTGTGAGAAATGATTTTAATCTTGGACTTTAGAATACATTGGGGATTTTTCCCATGCTTTGAGGTGAAAAAGAATTATTAGAAGGGACTAAAATAACAAAGAAAGGATTTTTCTTGTTGCTGAAATAAAAGTATATCCTCCTTTAGAGACATCATTATCCTGTTAATGAAATTATCTGCAGTAATTTTGAAAATATCTTTATTAAAACTGATAAATAAACAATGTAGATCTGTAATAGCCACAGACGTAAGAGCCCCAGACAATACTCGACATTGTACTCCTAACGATTTTGGACCATCACAACAATATGTATTAAGCATTTTTACTGTTGTCAGTTCCTGTACTTTTAAGAAGCAGAGGCAGGGCCTATATTTTCTTGCCTACAATCCATTCAGAGCCTATAAAGAAGTAATTTTCAGCCTTGTTTGCATCAGTATAAAGAAGTCCTGGGGTTTCATCTTCACTCTTGTTGATATATTTTACTTCTGAAGGGCCCCTGGATAAATATAACCCACAGCTGGATGGAGAACCTCCCCTTTCCCTATATTCTGCTTCTGGCCGCAACAACATTCCGTTCTTTTCTGCACAACATCCCAGTTCCAGCAGAAAAGGTGGCAAGTGCATCAGCCCTTTCCACTCTTATCTACAGTAGTACGTGGACTAGTGTGAGGGCACCCTGCAAAGAAGCAGGAGTTGTAGTTTTGAATCTTCTCAGGTTTAGGAGGGAACTGATTCCTGGTCTCTCGCACCCTGAGACGCGTCCTCGCCTCCTGTAAACTAGCCTTTTGCAAACTGTGAGCCCCCTCAAATCTGTCACTGAATTTTGTAGAAACTTCCGTGGAGAAGAAATCCACAGGTTCTGCATTGCAAGTGGATCAAGATGCTTCCCTGCAACCTTGCTGCTAGTTCTTGAGTACTAGGGAAGGGTGGGAGGCGCAGGTACGACCCTGTGTTTGGCGTCTCCTATTGCAGTGCTCTGCAGAGCTTCCTGCTCGGCAGAAGCAGGTTACTGGCTTATTTTTCCACCCCTACCTCTTTTAAGCATGCATAAACCCCTGAATCTGGGGTTTGGATTCCACTAGAAGAGTGAAGCAACTAAACTGTCAGTGATGCAGGCACTCTTTGTGCCCTGGAAGAAATTGTGATAACGATTCTCTTATACCAATACCACTCATGGGACTCAGTTTATATGCGTAGGTGCACATGGCATACCTTCAGTCCTGGCCAGCCTCAGGGCTGTTACGGAATCTTAAACATGGATAATCTTTCTTTTGCAACACTGTGATACATATTGGATTTGCTAATATTACCATGGATTAGTAATTTTTCTTGCTTTTTGTGGGTGATTGCGCCTGAACGGGTTGATACTACAGCATTCTTTTCCCAGGCGGAAGAAATACATGTCATTACGTTAGAGGATACTTGCTGCCTTGTTGCTGCAGAAAGCAGAGGGTGCATTTTTTTCAAGATACAGACGTTGTCTTGTCATGGTGTGCTATGGAAGGAAACTTAAAACTTAACTGTTATTTGCCAGGAACAACCTTAGAGCTCTTATAGATGGAATTGTTTTGAATAAAAATTGTTTTCCAAGACTTGGGTAATGGTAGTTACAGCAGCATTCATGAGCCATCTTGTTTTCGGGTCACACACAGGGATCTGGTTAACATCTGTTACGCTGCCTGTGTTAAAGCCTTGCTTTCTGACTCAGTGTTTTGGGATCTGAAGGGAAAGTTTTGGAGGCTCTGGGGAAACTCTTCAAGTTGTAAGTGCCTGGAGAAAGGCCAGGGACACCAGGCATGGACTTGTTCTTGAAGCTAGTAGGAAATCCAGTGGGATAGCTGCAGCTGCTAAAGGCACTCCATGAATGTAGTGTTCACCAAACTGCCAGTTGTCTCACACAGAGAATGGGATTAGACATATTTTTTTTAGTACTAGATGTTTAGTTTTTCATAGCTTTATTCATGGTGAGAGGGCACCTTAGCCTACAAAAGCTCTCAAGTCTCCTCTTTAGGTTTGTATAGATCAGATGGTAGGCCAGTCATTTTTATTGGGTGGTATTATTTTTATTTGTCTTGCAAAAACCAACCCAAGCTCCCCCTCCCTGTAGCTGGTGTAGTCCTGAGATGATGATGTGATTATCTGTGATGCTACAGTGACAGGTGAATAAAGCTGTCATTCCGAAGCATTGGCAAACGCTGAGGTGGGAACTAGTTCACCCACAGAAACGTGACACACCAGCATAAAATATAGGACTAACAGAGATTGCTGTGAGCAGCTTTATGTAGCCTTTATCAAGAAAAAAGGTAGCTAGCTATTTTGGGGAGGGGTTTTTTTTGTTGTTTAAATGTTACTTATTTATAGGGAAAAGAAGAAAGTGGAGAATTTTGAAATAGATACAATGAGAAATAAAACCACCATTGACCCAAGTGTAAGCTGGTTTGCTTTTTAATTAAAGGACTTTTTAAAATTTATACTTTCAAGTACTTCACCTGATGACTATGAGGGGTACAATATCAGCCCAATCAACTGTATAATACATATGGGTATCAGTGCAAGTTGTGAGGTGTGGTTTGTGTACAGTATGTGTTCCTCTAAATAAAGAGTGTATAGTTTTGAAATTCCCTTATGCCAACGGTGGGTTTCCGATGTTCATAAACACTGTAGGAAACGCCACGTACGTGGCCCATGTGTTAAAATGCACGGCTGCCTCATTCCTCCATCCTGTGTTAACTTGTAGCCTGGCCGATTTCATCCGCCCTGCAGTACGATGTAGTGGCTAGTGTTGCTAGTGCATGTGTCCATCCTGTCTTGTCTTTTCTTTGTCTGTCTGTCTGTCTTGCAGCTTTTGTCTGTGTGTGTCTATTTGTAGATGAAGGGGCGGAGGATAAGGTGGGACCGCTACACCACTGCCTTGCTGCCGGCAGGGAGTGGCGTAAACACCTGGCCCCCTCCATTTCAGTGTCTGTGCCCGATGATGAGCCCTACAATTCGGATGAGGAGTACTATGAACACCCTTTGTTCAGCTCAGAGTGGACTGGCTCTAGTACACGTCCCAGTGCCACAGTGAAGAGCACAGAGGTCTTGTTGGGCCATGATGAAGGTGAACTGAGCATGGTCCCATTTTGTTCCTCTTCCCCTCTACCCACCTGCCATCCATTCCATTCTCTATGTGCCTGGGATTGCTGCTTTCTGGGGACGGGAACCTAGTTGTGTTTTCTCCCCACGTGGAAGTGATGCTCCTCCAGAGTCTCTCCATGTCAAAGTGAAGCTGCGGCGCAAGCAATGAATGCAACTTTGGGGTCAGTGAAGCCATGGTGCCTGCTTAAATCAGGGCTCTTGGTCTACTGGCCTGGCTTGTAGCAAAAGCTAAAGGAGCAGCTACTTAACAGAAGCGTAAGTGAATTTGTTCTTTGTGCCAGAGAATTACTGCCAAGAACAGGGTGCAAAATAGGCCAAAAGATTGTTTACTGGAGGTAAGTCAGTGTTAACACAATGGGGGAAAAAAACCCATGCCTGTACCAAAGATAGCAGTGGAAGGTCTTTAATTCTGCAATAGGCAAAGGAAATCAATTTTACCCCAGTATACGCAGGTGACTTCAGGCAGTATTGGGTCAATTTTGATCTCCAGTTGTTTTGTGGATCCACTCAGTTAACATTGTGTCAGCTGACTGCGAACAAGGAGAGAAAAAAAAAAAAAAAAGAGTCTTCTGTTCCTGTGTTTCTGTATCTTCTTTTTCTATGGCCTGAGCACATCAGTAAGTGTTATTTTGTCGGTGGGGGTTACATAAAAGTGAAATGGCTTTTGAGGAATCAAGGGAGAATCTATTTCAGTGACTAACAGGAATGCTGACTTCTTCTCCAAGGCAAAATAGATCACATTTCATCTCGCAGCATTTGACTAACTCAGTCTTGGGACACAGGAGTGTGTTAAAAGTGAAGTTAAAAACAGTAGTGAATCCTCTAAAGGTTTGTGCATCAGGAAGATGGAGGTGTATACCTGAAATTTCTTGAAATGACCCAGTGAGCAAACCAGAGTCGTTCAGAATTAACAGGATAATACAGCCTAATATTGCAACAGCACCAGAAAGAGATCAATGGTAATAATTGAAGATTGTTAATGTCAGCATGTCTGCCTGAAGCTAGGGGAGACAGAAAATCACAGGAGTAGCCTTACTATAGCTGGATGCCTATAGCTGTACTGAGAGCCCTCCTGGATTGGTTATTTCATGGGCAGCTTCCTTTTCAGTCATACACATCTACCTCTGGTGAAAGTGTAAGATCTCAGAACATCTATGAGGGGAAAAAAAAAAAGGAGAAATAAGCTGGATCAGCAGTGAAAAGATAGACATTGTGAAACAGCCCTCCTCACTTGCTGCCTGTAAGCTAGCAGTTTGGCATAAAAGAGTCTGCTGCACAAAGGGAGTCTGTAGGATTCCTTCGTTAAGTCAGGCATAACTTTCTACTTTGGCGAGGAATTAGTTTTAATCATGTGGCATTGTGTGCAATGTCTCAGGAAAGGGAGGTGTCTATCTGAAATTTCTCAGAGTAAAATGAGAGGCTTTCCCTAAATTTTTTTGATTGAAAGGATGCACATACAAAACTACATAAAATCGGAAAAAGTAAAGCAAGCTATTCAAGTCAGGGCCTCTTGTAGCTGGGCACCTGCTGTTCTGCCAGGCTGCTTTTACAATCTGCCCATGTGTAAATATCCCTGTAACACTCAGGCGTTGGTCCAGTTCTGATTCTGAATCTCTGGCTTCTGTTCATTTAAGATATAGTATCTTACCTTAATTATATTTCTATATGTTATTAATAATGTGTTATACTTCACATAGTGATATTTTCTCAACCTCAAATAGTGTTTATATACCTTAAATCACATTTTAAAGGCCATAACTGAAGTGGATGGTTGATAGTCTGGTTTTCACTGGGCCAATTTCAGGAAAAAATCAAGCCCTTCTAAAGAGGTTTTATTTTAATACCAAGAGGCTGGATACAGCCACTTCCAGATTCAAAACCACTTTGTTCTAAGTCTGATTCAACAAAGTCCTTAATCACGAGACACACTTTAAACCCAGGGAGGTCATCATGTTGACTGGAGCATGGCTGCCGGTCGGCTGCTGAAGTATGTTGCTGAATCAAAGGTTTCACACTTACTCCTGACTTCTTATCAGAGGGGATACTAATAGAGCACAGTAATATTCTGTCTGAGTAGCAATGTCAGGAGTACCGTCCAGAATGGAGACTTTTCTAATCGTTCTTTTGCCATGGCATGAGTAAAGACTGTTCTTGATACTACTATACTGATCCTAACAGCCCCCAGACTGAGTGATGTGTTTGAGAAATTCAGATGAACAAATAGTTATATTGCACTCATTGGTTTCTTTGACTTAATTGGTGATGAGGAGCCTGAGGGCTAGTGGGGAAACAGAAAAGAAGATGAAGAGTCCTTGTATTAAAACTGTGATTTTCACATGCAGAGTTCAGAAGTCAGGCAGCCTAAGGGAGAAATTGTTTATAAACCCGCTCAGTGTGGGAATCTTGGCTGGATTCTTGTGAAACCATTAGTTATCAGCCATGCACGAGGCTTAATAAGATTATGGAAGTGCCTCAATATTTTGCCAAATCCAGGATTCATGTGATAGATTGAGTTACTGGCATTTAGCAGTCAGTATTGCCAAGGTCAGTGGAAAGAAATCAATGCCTCGTACCTTCCTCCACCTCAGTTGAATGTCTTGTGCTGGATTAAACAGTCCATTTATTGGAAAAATATCAGTGTACTTTGAGCTCATTGATGCATTGGTGTTGTCAGAGCCATCCATCATTCAATACCATCTCCATTTGCAATGAATATTTGACCCACAGTCATCTTTGGGAGAGGTATACCTGTAAAGCACTTTCAGCTCTCATCTTACAACATAAACTTGTTTCTCTGGGGGAGACAGGGTTTTTTTGTTTGATTTTTTTTCCCTAAGGAAAATTCAGTTCCACAGTGGCTAAAATGGACTGGATACTACAGTCCTTTGACATACTGAAATCCAAAATGTTCAGAGCTGAAAGTGTTATGTAAAAGCAGTCCTGTTGAGCTGTGTGCTTGGTGTTTACTGTTGGTGTTGACGTTGCCTCCTTTTTCCATCCCCAAGAAGAAGAACCAGTAGAGAGTCTGATGGCTGTGGAAGCAAAACCTGCTGCTCTTCCTGGGAAGCAACTGGGGAAAGAGCAGGGGCCCATTGAGCCTTCGGACCAGGCAAAGGGCCTCTGTGTGGGTCAGGCGGATTCTGGTTTGGAGGCCAAAGTGTGTCATGAAGACAAAGTGCCAAGTGTGGCATCCAGCAGGGAGAGTGTAACCGTTGTGGCGGAAACACCCCTGAAAGACACATCCCCTTCCTCGGCTGAGGAAGGTGTGTCCTCTTTAGGTTTGCATGTGTTTGCTGCCGGTGAATCCTTCTCCAGCTTTCTCCAGTGCTTTCCAAGGCTGCTTCATTTCCTGTTTTTCCCATTTATTAGTACGAATGCTCTTGTTATTATGCTTGGAGAGTGTGTAGTGGATAATATGATTGCACAGGTGCTGTATGACAACATGGTTTCCCACCACTGCGGCTGATTCCTGATTTTTTTACTTTGCCATGATAAAATACGCTTTGCAGCTAAGCTGATTCCTCTGCGTAAGCCTTTTTCCCCCATCTCAGATGTGTTTGCCAGTCACATTGCTAATCTATGTATATTTTTTTCTTTTTGGTGCAGAGATTCATCTGCTTTTCTTTCAAAAAGTAGATTTCTTGACTTTGACTATGACATAAAGAGGCTTAAACTGTAGAAATGTTTTCATTTGCAGTCTGCAGGTTTTTTGTTTGTTGGTTTGTTTGTGGTTTTTTTTTTTTTGGTATGTGCTTCAGTGCATTCTGGTTTAGCTTCCCTAAAGCTATTGCTTCTTATGTCATATCCTTGCCATTCATTGCCACCCCTCCTCTCCTCAGTCATTGCCAGAACTCTGATTTTTTGTGTGTCTTACCTTGTTACAAATGTTTAACCCTGCTGGAGTGCCCTTCTTAGGCAAAACCTCCATCACTTCCACTGGGATGTTTGCCTTCAGAGTGAAGTTTAGGATTGGTTGCATAGGGTGGAGTTCTGATGTGCTTACTGGACAAAATATTTACTGCAATCGTCTTTCAGTACATGAGAACTAGGCTTCAAGGTTTTCCTTTTAATGGTATTTCTCTTCAGCCAGTGCAACAAGGTGTAAAGACATGTTGTATGGAGTAGTGATGTACCCATTCACTACCTGGCTAAGAAATGCTGCCTTTGGGAGGCTGGCGTTCTGACTGGCCCAGCTAAAAAATACTAAATTCCTTTGGCAGTCAGAATATATTTTGATGCCATTGGTATTGTTCATTTGCACTGCAGTAGGAGGCACAGTAAGATATATAAAGAAAGTCAGTATCTAGTTATTTAATTTCTGTGAAATGAGTATGACAGCTCAATGGCCATGGCTTTATACTTCATAGGGTTTGCAAGTAAGTCACCAATTGTAAAAATGTAAAGGAGCAAAATTCCTGTAGTTGTAGACCTCTGTTTTTTCTAGCTGTAGAGTTTAGAATGGCAGTTGCTTTTTTGACTAAATGTTAACATATGCAAATGTTTAAAGAACGACCAGTACTTTGATACTAATTGTTTTAAAAAAATAAGATTCATCAGAGCAAAAGGATGGCTCCATGGGCTTTAAATCAGACATGAGGAGATTCAGAGTTGGCCCAATGCTTGTTGTAACAAACTTTAGAAAAAAACTCATAAAACTTTTTTTTACAGATTTATGCAGAAAGCTCTGCTGCCTTCTGCAGTATCTCTCTTCATATTTTCCATGATAGGAAGATTTCCATATGATAGGAATCATAATTTTCCATGGGATATTAAAAAAGAACAAGCTATTAATGATTAACAGAGCATGTATTTAAAAAAATTAACTAGGTATTACTGCCTAAAAATACAGTGGCAGACTGCAAGAGTAGCATTTTCAGTTTCGAATTCACTTAATTAGGGCCTGATCTGCAGTCATTGAAACATCCCAAATATTCTTTGACTTCAGTTACAGCTGAAGATTTTTGTCATTTGCCAACGAGTGAATGTCAAAATTTGGTACAATTAAAAAACCAGCCTCTTCTGATGCTTGCAAAGCCTTTTGTATGCATTATTTCTTTAGTTCAGGCTGCATGTAGAAGAAAAAATGTAAAAAAGGTACAGAAATTCATAACTATATGTTTTAAATGTCAGCAACACACAAAGATACTATTGATTGGACTTAATCTTGTAGACTTGACTAACGCAAAACTAACATATAAGCTACAGAGTCCAGCAAAGCATACGAATGAAGTGAGGATTACTTGTGGTTTTGGTGTTGTATACAAACCGTGAAGATGAAGAATTCACATGAAATCATCTCATTTTAGTGGTCACATGTTTATATGTGTACAACTCATGTTTCCACTATACAACCTCATACATTGAAAGGAAACTAGGATTTAACACTTTAAAGCAGATTTCTAGGTGGATGGCCTTGCTGCATGTTTGCATCTTTCTCCCTCTCCTTTCCATCACTCATACCAAGATGTTGTAAGCCATATGACTGCCTGCCTGTAAGTGCTTTAAATAATTTTGTTATAAAACCCAAACAAACTACTTCAGATTTACTTGCAGCCACGAAGATGGAATTCCGTGTCCAGGAGGGCGCACGCCCTTTCACAGCAGAATCGTTAGACACAAAGCAACGTGAATCTGGGAAAGACAGTAAGACTGGTGAGCAACCTAAACATGATGCCTTAGTTCCACAGCCAGCAAAAACAGAGGCTATAGATAAAAAGGATTCACAGAGCAAAGACAAAGAAAAAATCCCTTCGCCTCTATCAGAACAGATCTTGGAAACTGATTCACAAAAGAAAGGGGAAGCCAGTTTTGCAGAACCTGCTGCCAAGCCTCCTGCTTCTCAAGTGCAAAAGGACTTGTCATCTGAACTGCCTAAAGGGACCAAAACAGAAGAAAGGACTGCAGATGTGCCCTCATCATCCAACCAGGTTATGTCTATGAAATTTAAAGATGACCTTAAAGATGTCCAACATCTTGCCATCAGCTATGGTGAAAGTTCTCTATTGCTATCAGAACCCAAGGCAGAAGCAGCCAAAAGTGAACTTCCTTCAGGACCATCTCCTGCTGTCCCCCAGGAGCTCCCACTCAAAGACGGTTCCAAAACAAAACAGGAACCCACTGACCAACTGTTTGCCAAAGATCTCACTAAAGATGAACAGATCCACAGAGACAGGACACTAGCTCTGCAAGAAGTCTCAGACGTAACTGTAGATGGCCTGAAAACGCCAGGCACCCAGAAAATCCCTGCATGGGGGGAGGAAAAGGACATGACCAAAGATGAGAGTGATGAGGAAGAAAGGTACGACTTCTATGATAAAGGGGAGGCTCGAATATTAGATGATGGTAGATTTACCACAAAACCTGAAGTTAAAACACTTTCCCTAGACAAAGCAGACTTTCAAAAGGATGGTGAAGCTAAAAAGTCACCTGATATTGTCAAAGCAGAAAAAGAAATGGACCAAAGTGGGCTCCCAGCAGCAGTAGACATGAAAAAGGAGGTGCAGCCAAGCACAGAGGTACCCCCAGCCAAGTTAAGCCATGAACTGACTCTTGAGAAAACAGTAGAGCACCCTGTTACCACTCAGTTATCCAGAATAACAGAGAAAGCCCCTGAGGCACCAGGTTTAACCACTGACACAACTCCTACTCTAGAAGCTTCTCAAGAGAAAGATGTTAAAAAAGATACCAAGGAGGATAAGACAAGTGTTTCAGCTCCTCATCAAATGAAAGAAGAGGAGGATCGATCGGGAATGTCGAAGTATTTTGAAACGTCTGCTCTGAAAGAGGAAGCCTTCAAAGCAGACCCTCTGAAACAAGGCAGTGATTACTATGAGCTAAGTGACACTAAAGAGAGTGTGTATGAGCCTTATCAGACAGATCGTCTAATACCCGAAGACAAAGAGGAGGAAGAGGAAGAATTACAGACAGAATTGGATCAGCAGCAGAGTGTGCCTGCTCATGAAATAGGGTACAGTACCCTGGCTCAGAGCTTTACACCAGACAGATCTGAAGAACCAAGTTCCCCAACAGAAAGAATGTTCACTATTGACCCCAAAGTCTATGGGGATAAGAGAGAGCTCCACAGTAAAAATAAAGATGACCTAACTCTGAGCAGGAGCTTGGGACTTGGGGGGAGATCTGCAATTGAACAGAGAAGTATGTCTATTAACTTGCCCATGTCCTGCCTGGATTCAATAGCTCTAGGATTTAGCTTTGGTCATGCACATGATCTTTCTCCCCTCGCTTCAGATATTCTAACTAACACTAGTGGAAGTATGGATGAAGGTGATGACTACTTGCCAGCAACCACACCAGCACTGGAGAAGGCTCCCTGCTTCCCCATTGATAGTAGAGAGGAAGATGAGCAGCCCGTTGAAGAAGAAAAAGCAATGGCAGAAGAAAAAGTCCAGCCTGAGACCTTGGCCGAATCGCCTTTCCTGGCCAAAGATTATTACAAAAATGGGGCTGTCCTGGCTCCTGACCTGCCTGAAATGTTAGACTTAGCAGGAACAAGATCTCGATTAGCCTCCGTGAGTGCAGATGCTGAGGTGGCGCCAAAGAAGTCAGTTCCTTCTGACACTGTTGTGGAAGACAGCAGCACAGCCCTGCCACCTGTGACAGATGAAGACCACGTAACTCTAAAAGCTGAAAGTCAGCTAGAAGACTTGGGCTACTGTGTTTTCAGTAAGTACACGGTCCCACTCCCTTCTCCAGTTCAGGACAGTGAGAATTTAACGAGCGAAACCTGTCCCTTTTACGAAGGCACAGATGAAAAACTGAGACGTGGCCTAGCTCCCGACCTGTCTTTAATAGAAGTAAAGCTGGCAGCGGCTGAAAAATCAAAAGAAGAATTCCTTGGTGAAAAAGACTTAGGTCAGCATGCCACTGGTGAGTCCGTTCTAGTGAGGGACTTTGAGCAGGAGAAAAAAGAGAAGCTGGATACTGTGCTAGAAAGAAGTGAAGATCAAGTCGACTCTAAAGAGGTCTATCCCATTAAAGGTGCCGAGCTAGAGAAGACAAGACCTGACGCAATCTTAGAAATGAAAGAAGAAAGCGTGACTGACAAAGTTCATGTAACTGATGATACCATATATGACAGAATATCAGCTTCAGAGATAGCAATAGAAAAGGATGCTGTTTCTTTGTTGATGGAGAAGGAGGAGAAGACTCTCAGTGTTGTTCCTGAAATAGCTGAGATAGAAGCTCCAATTAAACCAGACTACAATGCTATAAAGCACGATATGGAAGTGGCTGCAAGGAGAGCAGACCAAGAATATCAGAGTCAGTTAGACAGTAAGATCAGTGAGGTTGTTTCTCTCCCTTCAGGGAAGGACAAAGCTTCTGTTAAAAGAGAAGAGCCTGAACCCAAAGACACTCAACAGAAAGATGAGACCATCTTGTCCAGAGAAGCAAAGGATGTAGATGTACTTTCCAAGACCGAGCCTAGTTATGTGAAGGATGGCACCAAACTGTCGGAAACAGAAATTAAGGAAAAAGTAACTAAGCCCGATCTGGTACATCAAGAGGCAGTTGATAAAGAGGAATCTTATGAATCTAGTGGAGAGCATGATCAAGCCCAAGAAGGTTTGAATGGAGAATCCTTGAAACCAGAGGATATCAAAGCAGAACTTCCAAAAGCTCCTGTATCTGGGGAAGAGACACCTGCACAGTTACCAGCAAAGGAGCCTTCTGTGGAGCTCCTCCTTCCAAAAGCTGAGCCTCTCCAGGAAGAGCCTGCTGAGATTCAGATGGAGAGCATACCACAGCCTGCAGAAGAAACTGAAAAGATTCCTGATACAGCTGTGAAACCTATGGAAATCCAAAAGCTGTTGCCATGTGAAGTGACAGCTGGGGCCACAAAGGGGCAAGAACATGAGGAAGAAGAGGTAGAAGTAGGGCAAGAAGAAAAAGAAGAGGATAAACAGCATCTTGTATCAGAAATGCCTCCAGAAATAGACTTGGGGAAACCTACTGCTGAAGAAATGCTAGCCACGGGTAGCCCAGAAGCACTACCTGAACTGAAAGGCATTATTGAATCAGTGGTGACAGTAGAGGATGACTTTATCACAGTGGTGCAGACAACGGTTGATGAGGGTGAATCCGCTTCTCACAGTGTGCGCTT
>NW_009614474.1:9232-34092 GCF_000690535.1 Cariama cristata | reverse complement strand
CAGGAAGACATCGAAACAGGGGACTCCCAGGCTGAAGAGGAGCTGGAGGTTGAGGAAGTGGCTGACATCCAAGTTGAGCCCAAGGAGGGCTCCCCAGAAGCTCCTGCTTCACCCCAGAGAGAAGAAATCCTGCTCACTGACTACAAGACGGAGACATGTGATGACTACAAAGATGAAACAACAATCGATGACTCCATCATGGACACAGACAGTCTCTGGGCAGATACTCAAGGTGTGCATTATCCTTTCTGTTTTGTCTGTTAAATATTTTTGCTTCCAAATCGTAATGATCAAAAAGCAAAATTATTATAGTTGTAATAGTAATCTCAGCATGTTTCAGAAAAATGGTAAAATAGACTGCCTTTTTTTTATTAATCCGTCTGCTTTGTCTTCAACTATTTTTTCCCTGCTCCACCGCAGTATTGTTAACATTTGTTACTAATCTTTTGTTTGTTGTTATAATTTGCTCTGATCCTACAGATGATGATAGGAGCATCATGACTGAACAGTTAGAGACTGTTCCTAAAGAGGAGAAGGCAGAGAGAGAATTGCGAAGATCATCTCTCGATAAGCATAAAAAAGAGAAACCTTTTAAAACTGGGAGAGGCAGGATTTCTACTCCTGAAAGGAAAATAGCTAAAAAGGAACCTAGCACACTCTCCAGAGATGAAGTGAGAAGGAAAAAAGGTTCATTTAATGCTCCCTATTACAATTTTTTTTTTTTTTTTTTTTTACTATTGTACAGTACTGTCCGGATACTCTGTTGTAGATGATGTGCACCTTAACAGTATTAATGGTTGTGCTTTTTAATGAAACGTTGTACAACTATATGAAAAACCATGTGCAAGGCTCACTGCTCCACTGGTCCCGTTTCATTGTAGGCATCCCCGCTGATCACTGGGTAACGTGTCTGAGGTTAATGCACCAGTGCTCCCCCTCTTCCGACTTAGGATTTGTTCACCCCAGTAGAAGCGATGCATCGGGTTGGAGTTGTGGAGCAGTGGGCTTGCCACTTGATGTATTGTCATATGAAACTGTTTGCTGGTTTTTTTCCTGATTCTATGTTTTTGTGTTTTTTTTTGTCCATAGCAGTGTATAAGAAAGCTGAACTTGCTAAAAAAACTGAAGTTCAGGCCCACTCTCCCTCCAGGAAAATCATTTTAAAACCTGCTATCAAATATACTAGACCAACTCATCTCTCCTGTGTTAAACGGAAGCAGACAGGTGACTGCATTCTGTTCAGTTATGCAATGTGGCTGGCAAACATAGACATATTTTTTTTCGTAAACCTCATGGCTATAGCAGCTTCTCTATTTTTTATTTTTTCCTCCAAGAGTATCAGTCTTCACAAATCTTATTGCTTTTTTAGTGTTTTGTATCATTTTTCTTTTCTTTTTTCTTTCCTGGTATTTGTTTGTTTATTTAACGGAGGCCATGATCATGTCTGCTTGTCATTGCTTGGATCTCCAAGTGCTGTGGTTGTAACTTGGCATCGTGCTTATACTGTGGTGTTGTAGGACTCTACTCATCATTTTGTTTGTTCTTTTGTTTTTTAAATTATGCTTTTTTTTTTTTTCTGGTGGGAAAATGTTGACAGCTTAAGCCATGGTATGCATTTCCATTATTTTGCTTTTTTACTCTCATGCATAATAAGAAGTGTTTCAGACTTATATTTTGTTGATTGATGTTACCTGCATTGACATTTCCCAATCTGTTACTGATGTTTATGCTGTACAGTCAAAATCCACAGGGGGAGTCCAGCCACATGCAGCATGAAGCTGAGAGAGAAGAAATCTGGGCTCACACTACGAATGCATTCCAGGCAAAAATCTTAATATTTGGTAGAGGAAGATGAAAGGACAAAACAAATGATTCCTGTTACATCTTGATAGGTGTATCATTATTTAGATGACAAAAAAAACCCACTTTCAGCATTTTCATCATATTATTCATTGTTACTGTGAGTTCAGGGTGGAAAGATGAACATCTTGACTTTTCTGGTGATCTTAAAAGAAAAAAGATTTACTAAAACAGGCCAGGTTTTCTGTCATTTAACATAGCCGTATGCTGCAGTGCGGTTGTTCATGAGCGAAACTAGGGCTATTAAAAGAAGAACCATGCGCAATGCAGAACTACATAGGCCTCTTCTCATGGCTTAGAAATTAAGAACAGGATTTGTTACCCATCCTATAGTTAAACAGTGCAATACCAAAAGTGTTCCTAAGAAGTCGTTTCCATCCAGTTTTGCACCAGTGAATCACGCCTGTTCTAAATTTAGACCAGTCTCAGTATGGAGGTAAGGATGGCTACGTGAGGGTAGCTTTAATATTGTGCCTCAACTGTATGAAGTGTGTATTGTCTCCTGATTGTATTCCATCAGGACAACAGAACTAAATATTCAGTCCCATCGCCTTGCTCTTGTGAGGGAATCTGGTCCTTTTACTTCGCCCTCCATGAGTAATGGAGCCAGGGAAGGAAAGGCTGATCCAGGCCCCTCTGTGCTGCAGTGATGGCTCCTCCTCAGTTCACAGTCTCTGGGCTGTCTCAACTTGCACTCTGCACCAGAACTACACAAGAGTGAGGATTTTACAAAGAGGATTAAAGCAACTCTTCTTGCTGCCTCTTGCTGTTTGCTGAAGCACAGCTTGATCAGCTCAGAAGTTATGACCCATAATTCACATATTCTTTCAGAAGACCCAGGGAGTTCAATAAGCGGTGGAAATGGGGGAAAAAATTGTCGGCTTTGTAGTGTCCTCAACTTCATCTACACTTCTACAGCCGTGTGGTCAGTACCATCTTGCCCTTAGGTACCTGATACCACTAAGTCTTCTGAATTCTTCTGGCCTGTAGCATCCTGGAGAGGCCGAAATCATACCAATAGACTTGTGTAAGGAAATCTGCCCGGTGCCTTAAATGTGTGCTGCCTGGCAACTGTCAGAGCTTTTCCTCTCTCGCTCCAATACGTAGTGAAGCAGATGTATTAGTCAAAGTGGAAAATGTAATACAAAAATGACCTCCCAGTACATCTAAATCCTGAGATGGAGGGCAACCAAAATGATGGACTCAGATTAATCACAAAATTTTCAGTAATGTGGGTTGAACTTTGAGGTTTGGGCACTAAAGGAGAGGAGCTTGAACCACACCACAAAGTAAACAAAAATATCTCTTAGAATGTTTCACTACAGTCAGTGTTGCTGGAAAATTCACAGTCTCCTTTATTTTCTTCTGCCTCACCTTTTTATACTTACAGATGGGACTTGAGGGGAGGCCATGAGAAAGAGTGCAGTGCTATGTGGTATCCTAAGAGTGTAGGCAGCCATATGTTAACCTACATATCCCTGAGCCTGAACCAGTCATCCAGCTCTTTCCAGGATCTGGAATTTAGAGCGACATTGTCTCTCTCCCACTTTTCTTCTGTGTAAAATATAGCACCATTTCTTGAAGCCAGTTTTGACTGTCATTGTGTCCTGTTTGGAATGGTTTTGTCATCTTTAGTGATACCTGGCCAATGGAGCCCCACCGAAAGTCCCTCAGCAGTGTAGCCTATACAACTTTGAGTGTACTGCAGTCACTTAAAACCTCCCTGTTGCATTTGAAACGAAACATGTCCAGTCATAAGATACAAGTGTCTACAAAAAAAAGTTAATATTTGCTTGTATTTTCTGTGTAGTGGCCTGGGAAATGACATCTTTCCCCTTTTTCCCCGCAATACCAGTAAAAAATTCACTGGTAAGCACTGGTAACTTACAGTGCCATATCCACAAAGGAGAGAGTGTTTTTTAAGGACTCATCCTTGCCATTTGAAAAAGAAACTGCATGGCCAACTCTGAGGAAAGAGTTGTGAAGTCTTTGCCTTGACTGATGTAGTTCCATGAATGGAACCCCAGTCTGACTGGTGTTTTGTTAGTGGCTGTGAGATGCCACTGCAGTTGTGCCATCAGAGGAGTGTTTACAGTGGCAAGGTCAGGACAATTACCTGGCTATGAGCGGGAGTCACTACTGATAGACTTCTGTTCCTTGTCTTCAATTCTGGGGTCACCCTCTGAGGTAAAACCTGGTTTTGGGGTATTTAAACTGGCAGCAGAGCCTGTAGAGAGCTTTTGTTCAGATGGAGAAGTTGTGGTGCTTTCAGGTAAGTCAGCACAAGCAGCACAGCTATTCTTTCTACTTCATAGTGGAAAGTTAGGGTTCAATACCAAAGGGAGGAGGAAAGATGCTATTTGTGATTATTTAGAAGAGATGCAAAACAGACCAAAACCAGCAGTAACAGATGTGGTAAGACATGATGCAGGAGGGCTATGCTGTACTTATCCCTGTCACAAATACAGAAGAACTGAAGTACACAGTTATATATTCTTATCTTCCTCACAAGTTTTCTCTCCTACTCCTTGAATTTAAAAAAAAAAAAAAAAATTACGTTAAAAGGGCAGAACTAGAGTGGGAAGTGTGGCAGAAAAACAGGGATAGCCTCACCATACCTGGGAACTGCACAGGGAAAGGAGAAAAGTAATCGGTTCTGTCCTGTACGATGCGTTAGGGTTGGTTTTACAATTGGAAGACAGTTGGGTTCCAGCAAAAGGTTGTCATCTGTAACTACTGCCCTGCTTCTGCATTTACTAAGGGCACCTTGGCACAGATGCCAAAAGATTTCACATCTAGTTTTTGTGTGGCAGATCACTTCCTGAGCAGCAGTGTTGGGGTGAAACTAATAACCTGCTTTCCAAAAAGCTGCCCCATTCCAAAACTTTTCGTAAAGGTATCAGATAAATGAAATACAGAATTAATGTACTTGATGTCCCAGATTTTAATTGCTAAAGTCTGAGGGCTTAGCTGACCCACAGCACACTAACTTTGTTGACACAACTAGGGTGTTAATTCGACAGTGAGTCTCTCTCTTTCCATTAGGAATGTTGGCTAATATTTTTAAAAGTGGTGATTTTCAGAGGCCTCTCTTCAAATTTTCTTTTGTGGATTGCTTAAAAGAGCCTGATTTTTAGAGGACAGTCCTGAAAATCAGATGTCTGAAGACTGAGCTTCAGAACTAGAGCCTCTTACAGTTGTCAACTATTTCTTGAACTTTTTACTGTAATTTCTAGACTTCTAGGAACATGGATACAAAATTTCAGTTTGTTTGAAATGTGTAGAATACCATTTTACCTCAAGTGTGATGAATACAGGACATTTTTAAGGCAGGTACATTTCTGCATACAGTTCACTGAGAGTAGTTCACAAAGTAATTGCTTTGCACAGTAGTTTCGAGGCATTTAATTGTTCTAACAAGTGTACTATGTGGAAATGCTTGTTACTATTGGTTTTAACTATCAAGTCTTTCTTTGGGTCTCTCAGCAGCAGGTGGTGAAACAAACCAGGCTCCTGGTGTATTTAAACAAGCAAAGGAAAAACTCTCAGTGAGTAAAATCATCTTATCATTCATCTTTATAATCTCTTTTTGTCCTTATTTCCGATCTCTTTGTGTTAATTCAGTAAGTAATTGTGTGTTCCATTTAGAATTTGTGTTCCATTTAGAATTTGTTTGCCATATTCATTGTTCATTTAAAAGGGTAGTTAAAACCACCTTTCCTGAATAACCTGAATTAGTCCTGGGTAGTAGATGATGACAGTTTGCAGATCCATAGGGGACACACAGACTCCAGACTGCGAGAGTTGGACATTGTTCAGCATTTTGAGTCAGGTCATCCTCTGGGATAAACTCTGTACCTCGGCCCTTTCTGCAGTGCCCGACTCGTACTGCCACCTTGCTGGGTTGCTGTGTAGGCAGAAACCCTCCCCCAGGACTCACTGGATGTCTTCTGAGGCACCATTACATAGCCATGCATTCTGCAGGGGTCATGCCTGTGTAGAAGTTATTGGCCAGTAGCATTTTATATGCGATTTAAGTGCTTTCCAAACGGCCATTTCTGGGACCGCTGATTTCTGTCTGTGTTTTAACCTGACAGTTATGTGCCCTGCCTTCAGCTGCTCTGTGGCCTGTTCTGCTCCCTGAGTCTGGCTCTCCTCTCCTGAGTTTTCTTCAGCAAATCCCGCAGTGCCTCTCCGCCCTGCTCCCATGCTGACCCTTCACGCTTCTTGTCCCATCACTCTAACCTCCCCAGGAAACCAACCTCCTTTCACTATCCCTTATGCAACTGTTTTTTACATGACACTGACACATGCTAATTCACATCTGCAGTATGACAATACTTTATCATTGTTAGCCATCATTAACAATGAAGAAGTTCCTTAGGATTCCTCTAAATTTCCTAATGTATTCCGTGAGTGATTTGTTTCATCTGTCTAACCAGATGGTCAATTCTTTGGGGAACAAAAAGCTCTGTCTCATAAAGTGCTGCACGTTATTTATGAATCGTAAGAAATTGTTAATGATGATAGCAGCATAACTGATTGGTGGCTTTGGAGGAGCTGTGAAATTTAGACCTGAATTCAGCCATGGATTCTGGGATTTCATGTGGTGTTTCAGCTCTGACCCATTTCAACTCATAGCTGGGAAACTACTAGAGCTTCTTTACTAGTACAGTAATAAATATCTGGACAGGTTTCTGGTCTGAGTCAATGGTATAGTTTATTACTGTCTTTTCTTGGGGGGTGAACACTTACGCAAGA
The DNA here is from genome assembly GCF_000690535.1 of Cariama cristata. NCBI lineage: Eukaryota > Metazoa > Chordata > Aves > Cariamiformes > Cariamidae > Cariama > Cariama cristata. The sequence continues at coordinate 27,471 of NW_009614474.1, read as the reverse complement.
GAAGTCAATACTAGCGCATTTTCAGAGTCATCTGTGTTCATGGAGTGCTCTAAGTACAAGCCCTGCAAAAGCATTCTCTGAAATTATCTGCTTTCTACGCACCTTTCTTATTCCCGTCCCTTATGTTATAGCAAAGATCAGAAGTCTGTCCCCTGCTTACTTCCCCTCCCTGTTGCCTTACTTCTCTGATTGCCACACTCATGCAACTCTTGGATGTTTTCTCTTCTGTGCCTTCACTTCACCTCTGCTTTTATAAAGACCTCTCCCTTTTTGTTGTTGTGTTTCTTCCTGATTTTCAGCTTTTATGTCCTTCAAGTGCAACCTTTTCCTCTCCACTGGTAATGTTAGATCATCCAACCTGGTCAGTTTTGTTATCCATCTTCAAACTACAGCTTACATACTGCTTTGCAGAAGGAGTTCAGAAAAGGCTAAGCAGTTCCATCTGCTGGAAGGAGCTGTGTACCTGCGGTAGCAACATGATGAGAACATCTGTCATGTGTTAGGAACACCTCTGAAATAAAGTGAGGTTTCTGCATCCCAGCTTCAGCAATCCCCGAGTCTTAGTCAGGGTTACATAGATCTTTGTCCTGTCGACAGCTGGCACTTCCAGCAATATGGATTATAACAGAGTCAAAGGTAATGTATTGCTAACAGAGAAGAAGAATAGTTTTCTGGGTAAAGCACAGGCAGGGATTGAGGCATTTGGTTTCTTCGCTTGCTCTACCAGTCTTGAGCATGTCACTGAAATCTGGTTGGGCCAGATTCTGCTGCTATTACTGATGCTAAAAAGTGCCTGGTGCCCTAAATAACGCCAAGGCAATCTAGACTGTGGTAATCTCAGAGCAATGCATTAGCTCAAGTTTATGCCTTTTCCCCAGCTGTTCCATTGAAAGATCTCAATCTCATCCATCTTTAGCATCCCTGTTAGATGCACAGATTCACAGAGAACACTGTATGCAATGTGAGTGAAAAGAGTGAGGTCTCTGCAGTGTGCCTAGAATCTTAATCTGTAAGAGTTTTCCAGTCTCGTTAGGGGAAGCATTTTGCATGACACGCAAGCTGAAAAAGGCAAAAACCACTGAACGAACATTTGAACCTCAAACTGTGTGTGCCTAGTTATGTCTCAAGTTCAGAAAAGCGAGTGAAAGGTGTTTGTAGAATATCTGCATCTTGGAGCCGCCCAACGTAGATACCCTGCTTCCACAGAGTTTCAGCATCAGTAAACACCTTGGTGGATCTGTAAATATGGCCCAAAGTTTCACAAGGGGATGGGACCCACTAATTGAACTATGACAAGTCAGTCAAAGTCTGGAGAACCCTTTGATGTGACAGAAACAGATATTGTGCACTTTCTGTGTAAAAATAATTATTCACTGAATTTTATTCTGTTTATTCTCAGACAGTGAAATAAGTACTAAAAGAAAGAAGCATAAATATGTTGCAAAACTCATTCTAGGAATACATTCTTGCTAGTAAAGCACTTCCATCCTTTGAACTAATTTCTTGTCTTGCTACTTGGTATGGACAATGATATCCAATAGAAGTCCTCTCAGCTGTGTTGTAGGCCTGGAATTGTTTGTTACACGATTCTGCAACTCTTAATCATGTTGATGATGTCATGGATGACATTCAGCACACCAGCCTCAGTTTTCTGTAGGCTGGATGTGTAGCCTAAGCCAGATGCCTGTCAGGGCTGGACAACCCTTTCTTTTCTCATTTTCTAATAAAGACAACTTAAGGAGTAACTCATGCACCTTTTCTGAACATTGAGAAAGTCTAGGTGACTGACTTGGATCAAATGCCAGATTTTTCATGGCTAAGGTTCTGTACCAAATCCCATAATTACAGGACCATTGGGATTGCTCCTATGTGTAACTTCATGCTTGCATGAATACAGAGAGAATCAGGACTACATTGCCAAGATAACAGCCTTGCAATTGTTCTTTGTAGTATCAGTTATACCTGTGGGAGAAAAAAAATTGCTGCTTAAGCAAGTAGCCCTATTCTCTTTCAAGGACATTCCTTTTTGCAAAGCAGTTAGGCGCTCCTAAGCGTCAACAAAGAATTTTCAGTCTGTCCTATCGGTGTTTAATTGTTCTTTCAGTGGGGTATTATCATTATTCAGAATCAGACAAGTATCTGATCACAATGACATATCATGTCAGCCTTTCAACCATATACTGTTTTCCTTATCCCAGGATTCTGCACTGTCAATATAAATGTATGAATTTCTGTGCACCAAATGCACAGAATACAGTGTTTGGGGTGCATTAGGGATTTTATGTGTGCACAGTGGCACAGGAAGCAATACTGTCTTGTCCTTCTGCCATTGTGGGAATACTGATGTAACTTTGCTTTTAAGGTTCCCACTGTTTTATTCACTATTTGTTTTATAAAACTAAAAATATAGTTTTATTCACTATTTGACGGTAGCCTGGAGGGATGTATTTCAAACGCACAACTTAGTTTTAAAGGACTAGAATCTCTTGATGCTCCTGTAGTTTTGCTCTTGCTTCTAATGCAGTCAACCAGCAGTTGTACCAGTTAAATGCTGTACCTGGCACCTATTAACACAAGACAAAAATAGCATCTGCAGAAAAAGGCACTTTCTAGAATCAGTAACTCTGTCCAGACCCAGATGGTTTCAGTCAGACAACACCGGACCGAAACTTTCATGCATGTCAGAACTGCATAGACACCATTACCAGACACAGGAAAGGTATGAATTCATAGCTTGGCTTTTTTTTTTTTTTTTGGTCCATGTTGCATGTATTTTCCTTTTGTCCAGCTTCATATTGTGTTTTCTTTTGTTTGTTTTCTCATGACTAGACTGCCTCTTTGTCAAAGATTCCTGCCTCAAAGTCTAGAGCAAAGTCATTGCTTCCTCCAAGACCCAGCTCAGCTTGCTCATTAACTACCAAAAGGGCCACTTTTCTCGATACAGACAGTTATTATGTACGGCCCTCCTCAGCAGGCCCAAGAGACTGCTTGCCCTACTCAAAATCAGATGCTAAGGTAAGGTAGCAGAGTTGGTAGAGAGAATTAGCTCAGAGATGTGTAGGTGAACTCCGTGGATCACATTCTCCACCCACTGAATTTGAGTAATTCTCTACAAAGCTTATGTGGGATTACTTACATCCAGTGGCAGGAAAACTGATTATCAGGCTACAAGATTTGTGCTACAAAATGGATAAAAAAGAAGGAGATTCTCCAGAGGTGAAGATAAGTTATAACTAGAAGTGAAATAAGTTATAACTAGAAGGGCATACCTTCTTTCTATTGATAATATGGATGCTGCTTCGTTGACTGCTAAGAAGTTGCACCCATTTGCACGTGGGTAAGTGGCAAAGAACAGCAGTACTAATTTGCCATCCAAGTTTAAAAAATGTGATTTTCAACCAGTTAATATTCTCTGAAAACAGATTCGATCCCCAGTGTAGGAGGGTACTGTTCTAATCACCAGCAATAAGAGTGGAAGCCAAATGCTGCAGGAACCAAATTTGGTCTATGCATGGCACCATGTTGAAGAAGTTGCAGTATAAATTTCAGGAGGTGTTTGGCAGTCCATCCTAGCTTCCCCATGTTTACATTTCACTTGTGTTTCAAGTCTACTTGATGCTGAGTTGATGACTAGCCCCATTTAAAGACTGTTTTCATTATTTCCATTTTCTGTGTTAACACTATGTTTGGTGTGTCTTTTATTGGTTGAGACCATCACCATGTTTGTCTTTGGGAGGACTGTCTGCTTATGCAAGCCTGTCTTTGGCTGCCCATCCCATAAGTTCAGAAAAATTCTAACATACATGTCCATTTCTCTAACCATGGTAAAAAGAAGGTATCTACTGATTTCAAAGAGTAAAAAGATGAGTATGGAAGAAAATGAGACACCAGGATTGATAGTCCTGCACTGAAAAAAATAAGCTGTAGCTAAAAATTTTTCTTCATAAAAAAATTACAAGTTAGTGTTTGAAAATGCAAAAATCGCACATCACCTAACGATACAGTGTGGGGTGTATTTGGGGCAACGGTATTGCAGTTACTTTGCAGGTAAATTCGCATAAGAATTTCACACCTTGAGCTACAGAGAATTTACTTTTGACTTGCACTAAAACCCACTTGTTCCTTATTAAGAACCAAATGTGGATTCCATCCGTATTTAGATCCAAGCATATCTGTATCTGTCTTAAGCAGCTCAGAAAATGACTATTGGGTGTTTTGATGCAGTAAAGAAGCACCAGGGAGCTAAGCAGAGCATGGGAGGTGGCTGGATCCTCACAGGTTCCTGTGTGAGTAGTAAACTGGGCCCATAGGATGAGGTTCCCCCCTCTGTGTATGGGTTGAGAGAAACAACAGCCCAGAGAGTGAGATTTGAAGACTAAACCTTCCTTTTTTATTTTGCTGCTATTAGGATGGAGTAAGCAAGAGTCCCGAAAAGCGTTCCTCTCTACCAAGACCTTCCTCTATCCTTCCTCCTCGAAGAGGCGTATCAGGAGACCGAGACAGAGAGGAGAACTCTCTCTCCCTCACAGCTTCTCTTTCCTCTTCAGTACGACGGACCACCCGTATGTTTTTTGCATATTAACCCTCTCCTACTGCTGTGGGTGTCTCCTATCTGTGTTAGATTTGTCCCATTGCCATAGCATCGTGTGTCCCTACCTTTTACACAGAGGAGTGGGTCTGGGGTATGCTGTTGGAAATCAGAGCCCCACAGTCTGTTTTCATTCAGCTACCGAGTGAGACCAAGGACACGTTGAATCCAGGGACAGGATGCACCCTTTCTGTACTCTGCAATGCCTAGAGCTAGGACTGCTGTTCAGACTAATCACTGATAATTAGAAAATGCCTTTTTAGGGAGCTCAGAGCTGGGTAAGATACTTAACACCAGGCGTTTACAAACAGCAGCAAGAAAAATGAGACAAAGCTGAAGTAGGCAACATAAAATATTCTGATGGATCTTGGAAAAGTGAACCTAATAGTTATAGTCGTTAATTTGCTGTTTCACATTAATGATCCCCCTATGTTCTAATCCTAGGGTAAAAACTCTGCTGAGAATTGAGATGTTAGGAGTGACTCATGGGGGGAAGTTAAGATAGTAAACCAGGAAGGTCCTTTTATGAGAACCAGTGTTATCAAATCACAAGCCAAAAGAAATGACAGAACAAAGAGAATTTTACCAAATACTCCCAGAACTTTTGCATTCAGCCCAGGCCTCAGAACCTGGATGTGTGGCTCCCTGCTTTCCAATAGGAATTCCTCTGGTTTCTCTCTTTAGAGACCAATCTCAGCCCTTTTTAAGACAGCTTAAGGGAAGTAGATGATTAAATTCTACCAAAAAAAAGTCCTTTGAAATTCTTGGGTGATGCTCCAAGGGTAAAACAGAGACCCTTTGTAAGCAGAGTGACCCCTAGCTGGCACAGCAGCCCATTCCGCTGACTGGGAGTGAGAGGCCACTGAGCATTTGCCAATGTGGTGAAGGGCTGAGGAATGAAAAATAAATATACCAAAGCTGCAGGGAGCTGGGAGAAAAAAAAAATCGTTCCCTTTCTGTCTCAGTTGGTATAGTGAGAAGGTTCTGGTTTAGGGTTGGTTTGGAAAGAAACTAACTGTTCAGGGAAACTGGAGGAGAGAGTGGAGTACGTTCAGTCTTTCTAATGAGTCATGTAAAGCAAAGAGTTTCTCCTGGACCCTGGGGCAGCAATGCATTGGGCTTGATCCACCACCATTACATAAATGGGAATGATTAAAAAATACTTTAAATAAAATTTTGATTAGTCCCACTGGATGCTCTAGAGAGGCCCATTGGATTTACAATTCCTGAATGTTTTAAAGGTGAAAACAGATATGCACCCATTCAGCACTAGGGTTTCCAGGTTTTGGGGGTTGGTTTGGTCATTCCCTGAGTAGTCTCAGCGAAGCTTTGCTTTGAGCAGCATATGGAGATACCTTGGCTTCTGTTTATCTGCGTTTGAGAGTTAGGAGCAGAGTTGGCTGCAGAAAGCACAGTGCCACTGCTAAACTGATTCTTGTGCTTATTGAAAAGGACTGGCAGTGCCATAAACACTGAATGGAACTGCTACAAAATGCTACAATATTTCTTTATTTTTAACTTGCATGCAGATGTAACTAGAATGTGACTTTTAATCAAGGTTGCCTTCTGTAATTGCTTTCTTTCACTGTGCTAATGAAAAATAGCAATTGGATGTGAGGGACATCTGCCCATCCATATAACAGAGCTGTGACTTGTTCACCCCGCACCCAGGGTTCAGCTGCAGACAGCAGATTTCCAGCAGCGGTATGTGACCAGCAGCAGCCAGGTACTCAGAGCCTTTAGTTTCAGGATTACGATCCGAATTTTTCTCACTCTCTAGTTTAATGCCCAAATCCATTGAAATTGGGGACAACATTCTTACTGGCTAGTCAGGTTGTCAGATCAAGACCCCAAAGGTTAGATTCCAAGGGTGCTTCTTGTCCTTCTCCCAGAATGGAAATCAGTGTGATATTGTGCCTTGGTTAGCGAGCTTTGCCAGAAGTGTAGGTGTTGTGGGAAGCACACCTGTGTTACAGAACAGACAGCTCGGTCTCCGTATGGGCAATTTACCAGCTCAACCACACGTGACAAGGTAACTCCTGGCAGGTTAATTAGCAAAGTAAGACACAGAGATAGACATGCAGTCTGCTGTTCCAGCACTAGCACAGCCATCTTAGAGCTGTATCTTGCTTGGCACACAGGGATGCAGGCTTGGGAGGTACAGAGGGAAGAAGGGCTGTATTTCTGTGGGTCTAATGCTGGTTTTTTTCCTTGCATGTAGGATCAGAGCCAATTCGTAGCAGAACAGGAAAAAGTGGAACTTCTACCCCCACTACTCCTGGCTCCACTGCCATCACTCCAGGGACACCACCAAGCTATGCCTCCCGTACCCCAGGCACTCCAGGGACACCCAGCTACTCCAGAACCCCACACACTCCTGGGACTCCCAAATCTGCCATACTGGTACCTACTGAGAAAAAAGTTGCCATAATTCGCACTCCTCCTAAATCTCCAGCCACTCCAAAGCAGCTACGAGTTATTAATCAGCCTCTACCTGACCTCAAGAACGTCAGGTCCAAAATTGGATCAACAGATAACATCAAATACCAGCCTAAAGGGGGGCAGGTAAGGATTCCACTCTTTATGTTCATCCATATGTGATTTAGTCTTATGTGTGCACCTTTGCAATAGGTATGAGATGGAAGCCATTTTGAGTTGCCTTGCAAATACTGCTTCTATTGTCCATATGCATCAGTTGTTTAAGTGATATTAAATGGCAGGGGCCAGGACAATCGTCAGAAAGTATTTTATCACCTGAAAACTAACAGTGCCTCACTGAGATCAGTTGAAAAATTTCAAACAAGACTTTGCACTCCATGCCATAGATATGTTTTGGCCTGAGTCTCAGCAGTTGCTGCTTACTTAGTCTTCATCAGCACCAGCAAATGAAGGAGGTTTGTTTTCATTCAAGTGTATTAAAATTCAACCTAGATAGATGTTAGCAGGATTGCACAGCACCATGACCTTTTCCGGTGTCATTTTGCATGACACGTGCACTGTGTTGGGTGATGTTAATGAGGGTTGCAGCCTCCAACCTGGTAAATCCACCTCAAGCTAAAGATGACGGGAGGGGACAGATATTAGACTTAACTGTTTTTCTTGCTGCGGGGTTTGAATAAGCAGGAACAGGGCTTAAATTGTATAAACTGGAGACTGTATATAATATAAGAAAAGATGAATGTGTAATAAGGCAGATCAGGATTTTCTGTTCTCACTGTCTGAAAGAACAGGAATTCAGGGACATGTTGATGCAATTAAGAGCTGGAAAAAAGAGGGTTTCATACCTTGCAGAGTTATGCAATGAAGCACATTGTCATGAGGATTGTTCTCAGCTGAAGACTGAACGTGTGTGTAGGGTAGCAAAATCCCCTGTTACTAGACAGAAATTACCAAACTTTAAAAGTCCCTGTGCATTTTATATTGATTCTGGACACAACCCCACGATGAAAAGACCAGTGCCCCCAGCTCCCTTTTACTTCCCTGAGATTGCTGAGTTACAGCAGTGGCGATGAGGTTCACTTCTCAGCTACCTCCAGGGACCGGACATGAGGGTGAATGACATGCTCCCCTATCCAGCTGTCCTGAAAACAAGACATTCCAGAAAGCTGGGTTGCACAGTGTTTCCAGATCAGATACTTCTATATACATCTGAGTTTTGGAATTCATAGTGGAACATTCAGAACAGTGAGGTTTGCCTAATGTTGTCTCAGAAAAAAAATAATAAATTGGTTCAAAACTTAACATTGCAACCCTATGCCTACTGCAGGTCTTCCAGAGAAGAAAAAACAGGCTCATATTTTAAACAGTAAGGTATCTCTTAGGCATTAGTCCTGTCTTCATGGTAAATTAACACATTCAGTGCTTTCCAGGATTTGGAGAGTAGCCAGTTACTCAGATAAAGTCAAGAAGATAATGCCTTAGCAAAGGTTCTTCTGCCTTTACTTTGACAAGTGTCTATGTAATTATTTTGTATGGGAGTTCAACTCCCATTTGACATACTGCCTAGCAGATGGTCATGGTGTGTAGGGGCTCCAGGAGGCTTGGAACACAAGTTCAGACCGTGCATCTGGATTAGCATTCCTTATAACAAGCCCAGCTGCTGGACACGAGGCTTGAAACCAGCACCATGTTAGCCTGTCCTCTTCTCTGTGCACTGTAACAACCGTACAAGACCAGGGAGCCACAGCAAATTGTATTTCTTTGTAATCACCATGCCTAGACAGCTGCGTTTCCTTAGCAGTTCTATAGAGTTGCGCAGGGTCTTTGCTGGGTAGTGAAGGATGGCACAGAAGTTGGCATTTCACTCTTGCGGGGATCACAGGGGAAATCTGCTGGGTGGACATAATGTCACTGAAGCTAAAGCATTTTTTAATTCCCAATGGTATGTGGGCACTAAAGCTGTGGGTTGGGCAAAGAGAGGCTTGCTGAGTTTTTTCTTTATGTATCTTTTATGCCATAGTTGCTCAGTCTAGACAAGAGGTTTTAGGATTAATTCTTTTTCAGTTTCTGCAGTTGAATTTTATAGGGTCTGTGAGAGGAACACATGAAAGCTGATTTCATTTCCTTGTGTCTGCTCACTTCTTTAATGTCTGGTGGCAAATTTTGCACTGGCTGAAATGAGCCGTTATCCACTATCTGCTTTTAGTTATGATACATGAAACAAACAGAAAGCTGCTCAAGTTTTATAACCTGAACTGGAAGCGCTGATAGCAATAACCACAGGAAAAACAAGCAGATAAAAAGCCAGCATATATCTGGGCAAGTTAAGTACATAAACATGACATGCAAATCACTAAAGGAATACAGATATGCAGCCCAAAAGTGTCCTTTGGAGACAGACTATCCTTTTACCAGAGGCATATCTGAACTTAGCACAAGGTCTTTTCTTAGCTTACAGCTGTCCTAGAAAAAGCAGCTACACTCTGAAACTGCCAGAGGCTGCGGTGCAGAGCTGAAGAAGCAGGGGATGTTTGAATGCTAAATAAATCAAGAAATGCAGTGCTTCAGCCTTGAATTTCATCAAAAGCTCATCAGACAGCAGACTGATTTTACTTCAGCTTTGCCTTGCCAATCACAGAAACAAAGAAAAGGAGAGAAATCACTGTACTGGACACGGGGGAGGGGGGGAGGAGGCCATGCTTCTAGAGGAAGAAGCAAGCTAACTTTGCACTGCATTAAGCTCCTATTAGGAATAGATGGCTTGAGACATGTTTAATTGGTATTCTGCAGTCTGGAGAAATGGAGAAATGAGGGCTTCTCTGCTCTGTGATGCAGCCGATAGGTGGTTGTCTGGTTTTCTCTTTATAGTAGAGTATGGTGAAATGTATCATTCTTGGCAAAGCTCAGAGGCGACTTGCTCATGGGTATGTCTGCTGGGCTTCAGATGGATTTTCACACCGCATCAGCTGTGGAGGAAATGCTGTGCTTTCAAAAGTAACCCATTTGCATCTGTTATTTCTCAGACAGCCCAAGGGAAACATGGGGGAACTGGGGGAAGGGGTTGGAAATCTGTTTCTGATGCCAAGACTGGGTTTTTGGGTTTTTTCTGTTTGGATTTTTTTTTTCTTCTTGAAATTCTGTCTATGGATGTGGTTTGTACCATATCAGAGTACAAAAGTGCACTAATTGAATCTTTTCATTACTGACCAGGCAGAGTGTAAAGCATCATAGGATAAAGCCATCCTAGATTTCTTTAAATTAAATCTTAAAACGTATACCTAAAATCTCAGCCATGGGCAGGAACTTCAGTGGATGTGAATCAGCATAGCTTCATCAAAGTGAATGGAGCTGTACAGACTAGAGTGCCATGCATAAGGTTTAAAATATCACTAACTATAGTAACAGTTGACCACCTTGTAAGAAGTAAGATGACACATAGAAAAATGAAATACCTAAGCCGTGTTGAAGGATGAAGTGTTCCTTGAAGGTTTTTAGGAAGATTAAGGAAGAACGACCATCTTCCCTAAACTGTAGAAAATGAAGTGCAATTAATCACCTATCAGAAAGTCTGAATAAGTTGATGACACAACTATTCAGCAGAACCTGTCCAGAGACCACAAAAATGCTGGCAAGGAGAACAGGCATCTGCATTAGATGATAAAATAGACCGGGACAGGGAAGGATGAGACACTTCTGAGCTGGGCAGAGGAGGTGGCTCGGATGGATATCTGTCGTCTTCTTTGCATAATTTTTTGTTAGCTTCAAAATCAATTTGGATGACAAGAGAGATTCCCCCCCACACCCCCATCATACCAATTTACGACCCAGTCTGCAGAGAACAGTAGGCTCCTGAAGTGTTCCCTGCCTCAGCTACAGCCTGCCGGGACACAGAGTCAGTGCAGAGACAGACAGGTCTGGCGGTGCACCAGAGCTGAGCACCTCCCAGGACAACTGCAGGTCAAAAGGGTATTCAGCAAGTTCCCCGTCAGTTCTCCTCTTCCTCCTGTTTCACATGTCTTTGCACCGTGTTATGAACACTGATGACTGCCCAGAAATTAATCTGAAGATCGAGATTATATGCTGTTGGTGTACTGGCTGATGAGGAGTGTCCTAAGAGGTAGTGGAGAATACAGGCCTGACAAAAAGTGCAATCTGAGCTGTTGCTGGGTCCCGTTCTGTCTCCCATCTCCTTCTGGCACATCGTGCACTTTTCCTCCAATCCGTTGTGATCTGCAGCAGAGTTGAGCCAAAAGCACTTTGGCCCAAGTTAAGAGAATGTCCCCGCTCAGGACAGTGATGAACATAAATGAGCTTATAAGGATCCAGCTTTGGTGCTTTCCTCCAACCAGAGCCACAGGAGGCGGCAGCTGTACAGGGAGACATGGATTGACATTGTAACGTGGCTGCTGTTAAAGTACTTAGCTAATGAGAGACGGGGAGGCAATTGTTTCCACACTGTTGACTGCATTCGTTGGACTAAGTTTGTGCATTTACCAAGTCAACAGTTCACAACTATAAGATGAATTCACCTCTGTCAGTCTGCTTTTGTTTTCCCTATACATTCCCGGTTTTGTGGGTTTGCAAGACATTTGAAGGGATTTGTTCTGCACTGAAAATTAGAAACTAATTCATCCCTTGTTAATTGCAGATCTACAAGTGCAAAGAGAAATTAGGCGTTTCAGGCACACCTTCAATGCTCTGTCGCAGCCCAAATCCATAATTTTGGCTGATCATTGCAGATTGTACTGAAATAACATCTTGCAGCTCCTGTGTTCAGACTGCAGTCATTTAATGGAAGGCTTGCCCAAGTACAGTCTGTACAGTTAAGCCTTGAACTATTCTGGATAAAAAGCAAGATCTTCTTCCTGACTCATATTTTAGAAAAATGGAGCAATCATTGCCAGGCTCTAGCAAGTTTCAGAAAGTTTCTTGGAGGAAAGGTGTCTGGTTGGTAGAAATAATCAGGAATTAGGACTTTCTGTCTGGGTCTGACATTCACTTTCTGTGTGGCCAGGACAGAGCAACATCACTGCTCTGCCTCAGCCATCTGTAAAATGTGCGTCATGCTCGTTGACGATAAACGGTGAACCACAATCAGGAGGGTCACAAGCTGTCTGATTAGGCTCTAGCCACTAACAGAGCTTCCACCGACTACAGTAACCATCAGCTGATGCTTCCTCTCTTGAAGGCAGTTAGCAGCAGTGCACTGATTGCTGCCAGGCAGATGGGGTGTGTTCGAGCTGTCTAGCTAGAGTTGAAGGAAGGTATCACTTTCTGGAGGATTCAGTATCTTTCCACCGACGACAGCGGCAGCTTAAGCAACCAGTTCCAACTCTTAGCTGGCTAATGTTAGAGGAGACAAATCCCAGCCGTGACGTACCAGACCTTGTTGGTCGCTCGTTAATAGCAAGGAGAGAAGCCATATTTTTTTTCTAGAGTAGACTGAAATTACTGGGACCTAAATTCCTGTGAAGGTCTGAGTCATCCCAGTAGGCAAGTTCAGCAGAGGAGGCATTTTCAGCTGAGCTCTAACTAATCTAGATTTTGGCAATAAAATGGGGAAGGTTGTTCTTTTGGGAAAAATGTTCAGGCAATACATGATCTGGATCAGAGCTGTTTGGCTACATAATAGTGTTCTGTCTTGCACGGAAAGGTGAGAAAAAGCATTTATTTTGCTAGATGGGAAAGGGCAGGGAAAAAAAGGATAAAAACCTTAGTTTTTATCTTGGAAATGTGGATTTGAACAATAAAAAGAGATGCTAAGGGACATATCTGCTGAGCTTTGGGAAAGCCAGCTTGCATGAAGAAATAAACGCCAAGATACTTTTTTGAACTTGAACTGAACAACCTAATTTTCTCCATTATGCTGGAGTAAAGAAAATCCAGACATAGTGACTCAAAACTCATCCCTTCATAAAGATAAGGAAACTGATTTGAAAACTGTGATACTTGATGCTAAACACTTGATATTTGAAGCTATTAGTACTCTTTCCAAGAGTAGGGACCGTTGCCTCTAAAATTTAAGTATCAAACTGTATAGTTTTGCAAAATCTGATTGGGTTTTTGTTTAAGGGAGTACTAAAACAAGAATCCTGTGCTTTAGCCGAATTAACGGAGCTCCTAGGATCTTTTTTTATTTGGTGTGCGTGAATCTCCTTCAATTTCTTTTACTGTTCTTTTGATCAGCTGACCAGATTGAGCGAGGAGTATGACTACGGAACACGTGTTACAGTTCATCTGATGTGGATCTTGCATTCCCTTGAGCTGTCTGTTAAATTCAGCTGTTGTCTCTTGACTGTAAACTCTTTGGCATGGAAAATGGCCATTTTGCTTTGTATTTCACAGCACAATTGTGCAAAACCTCTCAGTGTTTCTCTATAGGCCTTTTCTCCCTTTATTGGTAGGGACATGCCTAGTTCAGTGTGGCCACCTCATTACTTAGATGACTACAGCGATTTGCAAATAGGTAGAAAGAAGCTTGTAAATCAGCCATTGTTGTCCTATGCAAGTGTTAAAGACATGGCTGATTGCTAGACATCTCTTCTATGTTACTGATACTTCCCATTGAAAGTACCTATTTTCAGTTGTTTGTAATTGTTTCACAGTTTAACTGTTCAGGCTGAAATATTTCATGCTCAGTATCTGCCTGTGGCTACATTTTTAAAAGTCAGAAAGGAACCTGTCTTGTTGACCCTTTACTGAGAGCAAGATGAGGATAGTACATTATTTTGGCTATGCTATGTCCAGCGCAGCCTTTTATTTTGAAGCTCACTAGCTCGTAGGCTGGCAGCTTCACTAGTGTGTGTATCCAGTAATTTCAGAAGTGCAAAGGCTGAACATGATCGCAAGCTCTGTTTGTAAATGTGGAAAGTCTGAGGCACAGTCTTTCTCTTCAAGGACTTTGCTAGGCCAAATAAATATCCTTCCCCCTCCCTTTCCTTTACCTGCAGCCTCTGCCAGGGGCGTGAAAACTGTAGGATCATCTGTCCTTGGCAGCGTATAGATTTGGAAGCACTTAGAACTGCCTCTTGATTCTAATCGGGTTTTAACCTTAACCTTGCTTCCTATGCAAGACCAAATCTTGTTTCACTCAATCCCTGTGTTAACCAGGAGACCAAACACTGAAATAATGTCTAGTTCCTGGGATGTAGCTCTGCCAAATTACTGTGATCCTGTGGTAAGTAGGAGGAACCTGCCCTTTTTGATAAGTTGTTAGGAGTCTGGGAGCTTTCCCAATATCACAGCCCCACGGCATGTTCAAATGGCAAGTAGAGCCAAGCTAGAGTATTTTTAAATGCTTTAAGCACAATGTTTGTGGTAGAGCTTCTCAGAGGCCGTAATTGCAAGGCAGGGAGAATGTAAATCATCAGCCTCTTGGAAAATGTATTCAGAGCCTGTAATTTCATCAGCATTACAATTTTTGTTCTTCGAATATCTTTGTTTTGGTGTCTACCAGTGTAGCATGCCACAGGGGGGAAGCTGTTTATGGATTCTCTGCCCAGATGCTGGTAAGTTAGGGGCTTTCCCTCTTGTTGTGAAAGGCAGCTGAACTGAATGATTCTAGGCAACAACGGAACATAATTCTTCCTCTTTCATAAGCAGTTTTCGGTCATTGATGTTGTCTTTAGCAGAGAGGCACAACTGAACTAAATTCTGTCTTGCATTCCTCTGCCTTCCATTCAGTGTTTCTACAAATTTCTGCTCATCTTGAACCCAGTGGTGCAGTACGGACAGAGGAGGGCCTGCTCGAGGCCCCTGGACTGGAGCTGTCGTACATAGAGACTTCGAAATCCAAATTCACTTTCTGTGAGCAGCTTTAGGGAGGCATATATCTAACTGGGAGATTCACAGGTATTGCTAGCCTGTCTCTTCTCCTCATGTCAGCCAGCTTAACCCAAAAACATCTCCACTGATCTAGTGTAGATGTTGCCCTTGGACCATAGTCCTGTCCTGTTTAGATTGCCAGTTGGGCCACTATATGTAGGAAGGGAGTTAGTTTATCCTGCTGAGTGCAGATCAATATATGCCTCATCTAAATGAAGTCTTGAGAAAAATACCTTCAACACTTGGTTTCCTAGCAGGCTGCCCATAAATGCCCTGCATCTCTCAGTACTTTGAGAGATAGCATTCAAACAGCATAGAAGATATTAGGGCACAGTGTCTGATTCCTGGTGGGGACTACCTAGAAGTAGGGTGAGTCAGTGAGGCTTTGCTGTGTGTGCAGCGGCACACAGTCTGCCCCGGGCTCCAATTCTAGACCATTGCTGAGGAGTCATTGGAGGACAGAGTCAGGGGAAGGTCTGTCAGACTGTCAGGGCTTCAGAGAGAAGCCAGTTTTTCCTTGGACAATGTGGTTTTGTGGAATAAACCCAGCATTGTCTGTAAGGCTTAATTTTTCCACTGTGGTTTAACTTCGTGGGGATATGAGAACTGCTGAGGAACCTCAGCATGGTCCTGATCAAAATACTGACTTCCAGGCTCTGTCCAGCATACCTGGGCAAACCAGCATCAGATCAGAAGAGAATGTACCCATTTCAGACTGGCAGATCTGCGCAGGGGTTATGAGGGACTCTGTCGGGACGTTATCTTGTTGGGATGTTTAGCGAGTGTGAATAGAAAGCAGTCCTGTTTCTGCCACAGACTAAAATGTTGCCTTTCCTGAATGAGAGCATGAGCAGGCTTGATCTTTCGTTTAATGTGCAGCACAATTGAAGTGCATATAGGTACATCCCTATCACACCTCCGCCCCCACACAAGATGTACATACACATTCAGGAACACGGAGACCTTCCTGGTGAGTCATGGTGTTCATGCTGTCTCTGTTGCAGGCAGCTGCATCATCTAATTCCTTTCATCAAGTGCCATCATAAAAGTTTACCATTTTCTTGTGATAGCTCTGTTCCCATGGGAGGCCGTTCCAGCGCCTCCCTGCTCTGATAGTTACAAATTTCCCTCTGGATTCCAGCTTCAAATAATTCACAGTCAGTTTACATTCTTTATTTGCAAGCCAAAGTTTCTCTTTAGCCTAAATAGTTCCTGTCCCTCTCTGGTACTCTCCCTCTCATGTTTACAGTCTGATTTCTCAAAAGAAACAAAGCTTGTGCAGTCACGCTGTCTGGCTGGCAGTGTCAGCCTTCCTCAATTCATTTGTAACTTGTTGGCCAATTTGAGCCAGTGCTGGCAAGGGAGCAGTGGTTAGAAACACAGGCGGTCCCTTGAAGTTGGGTGACAGTTGTTGACTTGGGTACAAAACAGAGACTCAGCATAACACTGGCACTGGGGTAAAGGCAGCGATAGCTCGGCCCTTCTCCACAATCAGAGACAACAAAGAGCTGCCAATTGTGTATTGGCTTCTATTTGCCCAGTCTAGCAGACCTGGGAGAAGGCTTGGGAGATACTTCTGGCAAGAGGGAATGGGGCTTGCTGAAGAATATAAGATGGAGGGATTAAGCAGTTTAAAGCTTTAATCTATAGGAAACAAGGCTCCATTAGTTTGCAGAACACTTAGTTATAGAGGGCAGTCGTGATTTAAATACGTGCTGGGATATTGATGTATTCCAGGAAACGGAGAAACAGATCATCAGGGAAAACCTGGATCAGTGCAGTTCCTCTCTGTGGCAGATGACCAGCACAACACATCCACATCGCTCAGCTCACTTCAGCCCTCAGCATAGGACATGAATGATACATAGGTCTCCTGCTGGCCTCTCTACACAGGGGCACGTTTCACCCAGTGAGAGAGGATAATTGAGATGATTGGTCCTTTACATATCTGCTAGCCAGGTCCATGGGCCATGAGACTCATAAACTGTCAGACTTCTGGGTGCAAATCAACCTTTAGGCACTTGATCAAAGGCACCCTCTCAACTTCTCACCTTGCTTTGGCTCCATTTTTAGGTACAGGCCCTCAGTCCACAGCGCTGAGGTCTTGTCATGACCCCTAAGTCAGCATTTTCAGAGCGAATGCATCCCTGTGGCCATTGCTACGAAGTGCTGCTGATCCATTGCTGAGAGAGATGTGCTCAGAAAGTGCTAGGAAGGCTTTCTGGTTTGCCCAGTTGTGTCTGGCCTGAAGCTCTCGGGGAGCCAGATCTGACTGCACATCTGACGTGTGTTTCTGTAACTGATGTGACACCTGTCTTGTATGGTACTCGGGTACGTTTTTAAACAAATACTACATTGAGAGAAAGCACAAGCATAAAACTCCAAAGGCGTTTGCTTTCATGTTTCAGTGTACATTGGTTTACTTGGACAGATTAAGCAGATAGGAGGGAGAAAGACAGAAATCAGTTTGCCTGCTGAAGATGCCCTTCCGAAGGTGACCTACTAGTTGTGGAATTGTCTGGTGCTGTCGATCACCCTTATTGCTGAGCATGCCTTCACCACAGATCTTTACCAATTAAAGCAAGAGAACACTTAACATCCTAATGGTTTGACTGATGTAGTGGTTACGTTACATGTATTGAGGGGGACCCATGAAACAGCTTGCTGTGAAGAAATTCTTCACATTAGCTGCAAAGTGTGACCCTCTGAAAATTTCTTCCTGGAGTTTACCAGGCTTAAGTCAAGGGTGCGCTCCAGGTGCTCAGTGCCAGAGGATTCAACTTGTTATCTAAATGTGACATTATCTTCACTGCAGGAGCCAAGAGCTGCAAAATCTGATATCCCTGTAAAGGGCGCAAATAGTCTTTTCCTAGTTTGGAGAGTTGAGGCACAAAGGGAGTGATTTCTCTCAGATTTATCAGGGAGCCTGGGGCAGTTTGGGGACCTGAAGCCAGGAAGCAGAAACTGCACAGAGTTCCTCTTCCTCCCAGTGACCACTTCAGCTGGTTTGCAGCTGCTTTGTGTTCCTGGAGTGGTAAGAGCCGCAAAAAGGTACCTTGGTGTATCTCTCCCTCTCTCTTATCTCAATATCGGTTAGTCACTGTAGGGTTACCTATAACAGCAGCCAGCCCTCTCTCTTATCTCAATATCGGTTAGTCGCTGTAGGGTTACCTATAACAACAGCCAACGAGACTGTGATAAATAATATGTCAGTGAAGGCTCTACAAGTGCCGTTTAGCAAAATGAATCCTCTCTCTTATCTCAATATCGGTTAGTCGCTGTAGGGTTACCTATAACAACAGCCAACGAGACTGTGATAAATAATATGTCAGTGAAGGCTCTACAAGTGCCGTTTAGCAAAATGAATAGATAATGCCCCAAAATTCTC
>NW_009614474.1:0-9208 GCF_000690535.1 Cariama cristata | reverse complement strand
GGAAATTCATGTTGTGTATTAATAACAGAGAGATAAATAAAATCCAACATAACATTTGAATAAAGACTTCATATTTAACCCAGCGAAAGAATGTGCTGCATGGGTGGCACTCTTTGAGTAAGTAAAAGCTCCTGGTGCAAAGAAGGCAGGGGCAACCTTGGCCAGAAGCGCCTTCTCACACACCTGAAAAGCCTGATAGTGGTGAGCACAATCCCCTGCCCTTGCTTAGAAAGGAGCCTGGAAGTGGTGTCACTCAGGTGTGTGCCCTGCACCCAGTTGTCCCTGCCCACTGGTAATTGCCATCCAGCAGCACATCATTCCCTGGGAGGACAGTCATTGGTGGCACCTGAGTTCTGCCAGGTGGAGGAACTGCTTTGACATGGGGGTCAAGACAGGGGTCAAGCCTGGGACAGCGTGGCCTGCCCTTCGTACAGTTCACCTCCAGGCACTGTCATATGCCTTCAGTGCATCTGTGGCTAAGGTAAAACAGGGAAAATGTGGGCTCTTGGATTCTGTAAGAGAGGCTGGCACCACCAGTTAAAGTTGGGTACTTGTTCGGACAGAACCAAAGAGCACAGGGGAGAAGCACAGTGCTGCTAGCACCACAAGGTGGTTGTGACCAACTTTATGGCCAGCACCAGAAATCAAGAAGCAGTGATTGCAGCTGTGGGTTTCCTGATGCTGTTGTTTTCTGCATTGCCCTTTGGTAGATGAGAGTAAAGAGAGAGAACAGTAGAGAGCTCTGACTTCATTTTAATTAACTTGGTCAGTCCCCTTTCACAGGATACTCTGAGGTCTGTTGTATGAATGTAGCTGCTGGTATGGCTGTATGGCAGAAGGAGGGGCAAAACACTTCAGGATTTCAGCCTGTGCCCCAGCTGACTGGATCTGGGGTTTCTGCATCAAAGGCTGGAGTGCTGAGCTGTGGGAAGGAGGATTTCCATCTTCTTCTTGGGGCCAGTTGAGCAGAAACACTGGCCATCACTCAAGAGAGCCTGGGACAGGCTGTCCAAGGACTATGTCCAGTCCAGGCAAGCAAGGAGTTCTTTGAGGTTTCAGGGGAGAGCCACCTCTCATATCTCCCAGTGTAAAAACTTTCCCCTTTGTATTTCACCACCACTTCATGAGGTTGAAAAAGAGCAGCATAGTGTATTTACATATGCTGTGTTAACATACTAAGCATAGAGATTGGTGTGGTTTACTTTCTCCCATTTCAATACAAGTGTCCGAAGAAGGAGTCACAGCAGGAGGCAAAATTACCCTGGCTCCCTCTTCCTGCACCCCGATGGAGTGTGTGTATGGTATATAGTAAGTTACCTCCAATTCCTTTTAGGTTAGGATTTTAAACAAGAAGATCGATTTTAGCGATATTCAATCCCGGTGTGGTTCCAGAGATAACATCAAACATTCTGCAGGGGGAGGAAATGTAAGTAGTACAGACACCCTGTGAACAGGCATCTCCACTGTGGTGACCCACCTTGCACAGCCAGACCCCTCTGTCTCCCTTCCTCTGAGCACTACTTTCCTTCTCACTGCTGTTTCACATGTGAGTCTGGTCTGGTAGTCGTGTGAGCCCTGTGTATGCAGTGGTGGCCTCCTGATCTTTCTCCGCAGAGCACATTACATTTCCAGAACTTGGACAGGAAAAGGAAATGAGAAAAGAAAGGTTATATCTAAATGCCCAAGGGTGCTGACAGTCAAAGTCCAGTGTCAGCCAAAATGTCAGCCTTTCATGGGAGCGGCCCAAGAAAGTAATTTCCAGAAAGAGACTGCAGCTCACAGTGAGACTCCAGCCTCACAGTTGGGCATCTTCTAGTGCATCAGTCCTTCCTCAGCTAACCTTTCAGTTATGTGCATTCATCGGAGAGGAAGAAGAAAAATAAAACATAAGGACAAAGAAAGGTCAGACAGAGGGTGTGAGCAGCCAGCATGCTGAGTGCTAATGCTACAGCATTATTCCTGTATAACAAACTGAGGTTGCTCAGGGTTTGACGAGACACCCGTTAGTTCTAGCAGTCATGCAGGAACAGCTTAAGATAACGGTGACCCCCCCGATGGAAGAGCTGATGGTGTGGGCACATCTGATCCAAACAGATTCGGTACAGCCACCAGCGCTGGCTTAAGTCATTGCTGGTCATGTGAGCAAACCAGTGGCGTTGCAGTCATCCTGGAGCTCCTGGCTGGCCTGGAGGGGCTGTGACTTCTGGAGACCTGCTAACACAGCTGCTGTGATTGTGGGCCGCATCTGGGAGCAGTTTGGGAGCGCAGCAGGGCAGGAGCATCGCTCTGTGGCTGCTCCCCAGCTGAGCTCAGCACAGTCACGGCAAGGCAGCTGGCAGCAGGGCAGAGAGCGGCAGGAGGAGGGAGGGTGCCCGTGCTGCTGCCTGGCTGAGCAGAGCTGTGCCACTGCTCTCCAGTGAGCACCACTGAGCCGGCTTGGCTGAGCACCAGCCAGCTCAGGTACCACTGCAGGAGTCACATTTGTAGATTCATCAGACTCTCCATAGTTTGACATGAAATTGACATTTCATGATTGACATGAAATGCATACCATATGTAGATGCAGAAAAATATGAAACAGATAGTAGAGGAAAAAAAAAGAGTCACTGACATACTCCTAGTTGCCAGGATGCACGTTCAAGAGCAGACACAAACGGGATGGGTCCTGCTGCATGCAGGACTTTGGAGTATCCGCCCTGAGAGGAGGCTCAGAAACATTTTCGAAAGAACCCGCAAGCTGATTGGCTTTGTTCTCCTCTTTGTTTTGCTAACAGTAAAGCTTAACCCAGCTCTGTCACCTCCCTAGGTGGGAAGGAAGCTTGCTGTATTAATCCAGGTGTTTCCTCCTTTGTGGCGTGGTCTGTTTTCTACTAACCATCTCTCCTTTTCCAGTGGTTTGTAGAGGCTTGGGCTCTTCTTCTGCAGGACTTGGCTTTTTATTTATTTTGTCCTTCTCGTTCCTGTAATTTGTGTGTGTGTGTGTGCTTTTGACAGGTACAAATCGTAACCAAGAAGATCGACTTGAGTCACGTGACTTCCAAGTGTGGCTCGCTCAAGAATATCCACCACAAGCCAGGTATTGTAGAAATTTCTGAGATGTGGGACAAAGCAAAGACCTAATCCTTTTATGTGAAGGAGAAATCAAGGATACCATTCTCTTTTATAGTCCAAGAGAAAGTAAACACACTTTGGTAATAAAAATAATATTGTTAATTCTACTTAACTAAATGTATCAAGACATAAAGGTATGGGACCACCTAGTTTAGAGAGGAGATAAAAAAATAATGTAGAGGGATGCTGCTGTGGTGTAATGTCAGTTTGATAAGATACTGAAGTGCAGACGCAAGTCAGTAAAATACTGAAGCATGTGCTTACATCCTGTGAAAATCAGTAGGGCTGCAGCACATGCTTTCAGTTGGAATATGTGTTGAAGATTTTACATTTTACTGAACATGCAGCATGGTATTCTGTGCTTCCCTAAAATCATTAGATCTCAACTAAAAGGGAAGTAACGTGAGTGCACCCATGTGCATCAGGTCAGACTTTCTCCTGAGACATTCCAGCCTCTTAATCTGTATTTCCTTTTTCTGTGTAGGAGGTGGGCGTGTGAAAATTGAGAGTGTGAAACTGGATTTCAAAGAAAAAGCTCAGGCTAAAGTTGGTTCACTGGAAAATGCCCACCATGTACCTGGTGGTGGTAACGTCAAGGTAAGGGGACAGCCATCAGAGAAAAGGCTACCACTGTGCCCCTGGCCCAGTGAAATTATTAGAGCTGTGAATTCAGTGATGGCTCTGAATTGAGGAGGAAACATATATTTGTTCTCCTTCAAGCACACTCATGTGCCATTTGTTCCCTTTGGAATTTGGAATGACCGATCTCACATCCACATCTAGGCTGAGAGTGAATCTTAAAGTGAAACATCCTGTAGTTTCTGCACTGGCTTTCCCCCTAAACATAAACCTTGTTTGGGACCGTTGTACAGTGTAGGCATGACCTGATACGTTTGTAGTATGGGTATCCCAGAGGATCAGGAATCCTTTGTGAAACAGGAGGAAAACATCTTGAAAGTAAGATTACTCCCACAAACATTTGAAAATACAGATTTCAGAAACAAATCGCAATGTCCATAAAACGTCTATTACATTCATACAGCGAGGAACAATGGTACTGCTCATTAAAGCATCCATCAGAGACAGGAGCAGTAAGAGAATGTGACATAGCAAGACAGTATATATTAAACAAGGTGAAAAAAAATCTTCAGTTTCAGTTATTCTAAGGAGTGAAGAAGCTTCAATCCTTGTAAGAGTTCTTAAAAGTAAACAAAATGACACCCAAGTGATGATCTATAACGAGATAATTTGGTGAATATATAACGTGTTAAATTCTTTGCTTTCCTGGAGCAGATTGACAGCCAGAAGCTAAACTTCAGAGAGCACGCTAAAGCCCGTGTGGATCACGGGGCTGAGATCATTACGCAGTCACCAGGCAGGTCCAGCGTGGCTTCACCACGCAGACTCAGCAACGTCTCATCCTCTGGAAGCATCAACCTGCTTGAATCGCCCCAGCTTGCTACCCTCGCTGAAGATGTCACAGCAGCCCTTGCTAAGCAGGGCTTATGAATTTGCTCATTTCGCGTTGTATGAAGTAATAATATTTAGGCATGAGCTCTTGGCAGGAATGGGCTCAGAGCAGGTGTTACATTCATCTTTTACCATGTCTAAAACTAAGTTCCATCCCAAGACTTGTAGTTACCATACAGTTAAAAAAAAACAGAAAAAAAATTAAATTAAATAGATGCAGAAATTGGCCTGATCTCCATTTACAACAGGAAGACACTGGCTTTACATGGGTATACAACTGCAGTATGTTACATTGGACAATTATTGTTGCTCTGCTCTGTCTTGCATGGAGTACCGTACTATGATAAAATGCATTTTTACCTTTCATGTGCCTGAAGGCCATCCACCTCTTTCTGAAGAGCCTTGTTAATATCCCAAGTTGCTCATTTCACTCTTCTCTTGATAGATGGGGAAATAAAAAAAGAAAAGTTGCCCATTGTAAGTTATTACAGGTTAAATTAGTCTGCTTACCAGAAGGAAGGGCATATAGAGAAATTCAAGTTTAATTAAAAAAAAAAGGTGTTATTTTGTATAAATTAGTAGAACAAAAGTTGAACTAAGTTATTAACATTTTTTTGGACCTGGTTAATTATGTCAGTGTATAGCTGAAAAGCCAGTAAATTATTTAACTAATAACTAAAAACACTAGTTGAAAACATTTGAACCATGCTTGGGGAAGTGACGTAAAAAAGCTGTTGAAAGCAAGCACTTCTACCCCAACGGACTTGTGTCTGATTAGAAGGTTGGTTAAGCGGCTAGATTTGTGTACGCACCACTGGTTTCACATCCTTTCCATCTGTTTAATACAGTATTATAGATATATATATATTTCTCTGTGGCCATTTGTGGTACGCCCTCCTCATATACTTGAATATTCTACTTCTTTATTCACAGTATCTGTGTCTCTTGCACCCTTTGGTGTTGCAATTTTAGGTATGTAAAAGTAGATGTTAGCAGGATTTTTTTTTTCCCTATTCATAAGAATACACTTTAAAAAGATGAAAATTTTAGCATGAAGTTGCTTTCTGTAACAACTAAAAGCCGTGACCCTGTTTTAGTGCCAGATGCAAGTCTCTTTTGTGATGCTAGAAAAAGGATTCCTTCCCTCTTCCCCTCCCTCCCTTCCTTCCTTCACAAAGCTCTGATTTTTGTGGGGTCCAGATGTTTGTAAAAGGGTCTCCAAAGATGGCTGAGTTCGGATTCTGGATTTCTAAAAACTTCTCAATAGTTTGGTTCTGGCTTTTCTCTTTCTTTCTTTCTTTCATTTTTTTTTTTTAAAAAAACCCCTCCTGTAGTAACAGTGAATGTTAGATTTATTTATTTTTTTTCTTTTGCTAAAGTTGAAACACAGAAAAAAGTATTAAGATGTTGTTTCCGCTCCTTTAGTGATGTCTCATGTATACGCTCAGGCACTCGGATAACAGTGATAAATGTAACAGAGATGCCTGTAAATTATAGTACGTGACTAAATAAAATGAGCTCCCTAGACTGGGTTGCCATAGCGATTCATCAATAAATAGGGCATCTTAAAATCTGAGCAAAATGGGATTATATTGACCATAAAAAGTATAAGAAAAAGTGTGCTTAAAAGATAAAAGGCAGAGATATATAAACAACCAATCGAATGGAGTTACCTGTGAGAACTCCGACACTACCTTATGGACACTAAGAGAACACTGAAGGTAATATGGTAGTATTACTCATCAGCAGATAATAATCTGCTGATACTATATGTACAGTAGACATTATGAAATGACCAGTTTACATTCTTGCAGATTGTTTGATCGTTTCCTTTTGAAATCTCTTAACTAAACTTTGCACTGTCAGTTGAGCTATACTTGATACATGTATTAGGTTAACATTGTGTGTTGGAAGCTTTTGATCTGTTCTTTTTCCTTCTTAATTTGTATGTGTGCGTGTGTGTGTTGGGATTGGATCTGAAAAGACTCATAGAGAAGATTTTTATGTCTGTGGAGAAGGATTCTAATAATTAATAGCACAGGATTCCCCGTCACTAAATTCAGGTAGTAAATGCACAGTTACTAGACAGTAAATATTCAGTGGACCAAAGGGGGATTTTGGCTAAGCTGTCACAGCAGTACGAAGACAAAAAGGGTTACATCTCTGAAAATTTTACTAAAGATGAACTCCTAACAGCCCCCCACACAACATTTCAGCTCTGCAAAAAGCTTTTTCACACTATAAAGTACCTAATACTGTTTGTAAGTCGGTTGTTTTATACAAAGGACAGTGAGTTTAGAACCATGCTAAGTGCATCTGGAGGATTCTGATTTCTGCCCTGTAACTGTTATACTTTTGCTTAGAGCAATCCTAGGAATTCACACGGAAACAGTGTCAAGTGAGGTGCTTTAAAAGCCTCTTCCCATTTTTCCAGAAAAACAACAGACAGAAAGGCGAAGAAAAAACAACAGTGTTTATATCACGTTGCTCTGATTGTACTATCAATCAATATAAATTAGCCTTGCAATGAGGTTGGTTTATTTTTTTTATGCCTTTTGCTGATATGGGAGAGAGTCTATGGTACTTACGAACCTCAGCTTCTCTAAAGCTGAACACCAGCTGGTGAGAACAGTGTTAACCTGAGACTCAAGTGTTTTTATTCTGCTTTTAAAATTGAGATACTCTAGAAAATGAAGCTTACTTAATCCACCCACGAGTCCAAAGTTAGAGTGGTGTAACACACCAAGTCATTTATTTCATGCATTAAAATGAGCTTTCTTGTCTTGATTCAAGCAAAGACCTTTGTAATCGTAATCATCCTTCCATAGAAAGAATCCTAGAATGCTGTGGAGTTAGATGAAAAGAAATGAAGAGTTTTGTGCTGTTAAATTAAAAAAAAAAAAAAAAAACCAAAACCCAAAACAAAACAAAAAACAAGTTATGTTACATGACTCTAGATGTTCACTGAAAAAGCTCATATTAATCTTAACTTCTCAAGAAGGGTGTTGGTTTTTAAAACAATTGTTTTGTAAATATGTAATGCCCACTAAAGAAGATAGAGCCAGCTTCCTGGAAACTGCATCCGTTGCATTTCTTTTCCGCCGGCATGTTGAGCCAGCAGGTATGTTGGGTGCCTGAGACCCAACTCTGTAACAAAGCAGAGATAATCCAGACAAAAGGAATGGTGAAACCTTGTTTGAGTAGCTAGGGGAGAACCCCGAATTCATAATCCATCAAGTTGTAGAGACAAAAGAAAAAGTGCTTCTGCCTCATTTGCAGAGTTCTGTTTCTATGTAGCCACAAGCAGAAAGAAATCAAAGTTGAGCAAACTCTGTCCAGCAACAGTAAAGGAAAAACTAATACCGATGAGGGAAATTGTGTGCCCACAAGGGCTATGTATATTTTCACTGTACAGCGGTAAATGGTATTGTCCATTCAACGCTCTGCTAAGGTACAGTAGTAACCTCATCGTGACTGCTTACAAATCTAAGTTTGCCTATACATGCAACCCAAAGGGAGTCTGTGTGGACTACCCCATGTGAGCAGAAGTTTTTTCCACGCTGGACCAAATACTGTTCGAAACCCAAGTACAAATGTCCCTTCAAAGGCAAGTGCCTTGAAGAGTAGATCACATTTGCTATGAAAATTGACGCAGGTAGATTTCTAGCTAGGTGTGTGTCGAGTTCACTCGCTAGTCAGGTTGCTCAAGCAATTCCCTCTGCAACTCCAGCAATTCCTACTGCAGGAAGGTAAATTAGTTTCGCACTTGGAGAAGTCAAGCGTATAAAAGCCACTTCAACTTTAGCAAAGAGAAAAAGTGAACAAATAAACATGCTATATGCTGGGATGTCAAGGGATACAGTCTGCTGTTACAAACCTGTGTTTTTTCTGATAATTCTAGAGCCTGTTACCATAAAAGAGGCATTTCTTGAATGGCTGGTGGTAGGTAGTTCATGTTTTTCAATCCGATTTGCAATTGTATTTGTTGCTGTATAGTGATTGTTTTGCAAAATAAAATCGCTTGTCATCTAATTGCTTGTGTCGGTTTCCACTGTTTGTGATACAGCTCCTCCTGCATTCAACCACTGCACATCGCTGCCCTGCATGGAAAAAAAGTATCGTGCACCTGCTGGTATTGCACAGTCAATCTTGCCAGGGGACATCAGAGCAGATTAAATCGTATTTCTCAACTAATTCCTGTGACTTCTTGCCAAAAGAATCAGTTTTTACAGCTAACGTCCTCTTCTGCAGCGTAGTGTTTCCCTGCTTTGTGTGAATACATTATTCTGTCCTTCATCCTGGGGTCCTAGCCCGGAGGTGAGGGTTAGCATCCCTTTGAGGTTTTGCATCATTTTGGCCGTGCTACGTTTACAGTTAGACTCCGACAATCTTAAAGGTCCTTTGCAACCTGAATGATTCTATGATTCTATCACCCTGCACTGAGCAACCGAGTCCCCCAGACAGAGAAGGCCGACGCGTGAGCCGGCTTCCCCTCAGCCTTCAGCGCGGAGGGGTGTGAGGGTGTCGCCAATGGCGGGAGCCGTCCCTTGGTCACAAGCTGGGCCGCTGGCAGGCACTTGGTGCAGTTTTGGATCATGGCTCCACCGCTTTTCCTGCTTGGCTGACC
>NW_009614473.1:40048-77871 GCF_000690535.1 Cariama cristata | reverse complement strand
TAGAAGCTTTTCTTGTTGCCCTTGACTTCTTTGGCCAGATGTAATTCTATCAGGGCTTTAGCTTTCCTATCCTGATACCTGACTGCTCGGACAATTTCCTGTATTCCTCCCAGGCTACCTGTCCTTGCTTCCACCCTCTGCAGGCTTCCTTCTTGTCACTGAGTTTGTCCAGGAGCTCCTTGTTCACCCATGCAGGCCTCCTGGCTTTTTTGCCCAACTTCCTCTTGGTTGGGATGCATCGCTCCTAAGCTTGGAGGAGGTGATCCTTGAATACTAACCAGCTTTCTTGGGACCCTCTTCCCTCCAAGACTTTATCCCATGGTACTCTACCAAGCAGCTCCTTGAAGAGGCCAAATTCTGTCCTCCTGAAGTTCGCGGTAGTGAGCTTGCTGTGCACCCCCCTCACTGCCCTAAGGATCTTCAACTCCACCAATTCATGGTCACTGCAGCCAAAGCTGCCCTTCAGCTTCACATTCCCCACCAGCCCCTCTTTGTTGGTGAGAACAAGGTCCAGCACAGAATCTCTCCTTGTTGGTTCCTCTAGCACTTGGAGAAGGAACTTATCATCAACACATTCCAGGAACCTCCTGGATTGCTTATGCCCTGCTGTATTGTCCCTCTAACAGATATTGGGGGGGTTGAAGTCCCCCATGAAGACCAGGGCTTGTGAATGTGAGGCTGCTCCTATCTGTCTAGAGAGGGCCACATCCGCTCAGTCTTCCTGGTTGGGTGACCTGCCCTCCTTTTAATCCTGACCCATAAACTCTCAGTCAGCTCCTCATCCATCCCCAGGCAGAGATCCATGCCCTCCAGCTGGTCACTGACATGGAGGGTGACACCCCTTCCTCGTCTCCCCTGCCTGTCTTTCCCAAAGACCCCGTACCCTTCCACTCCAACACTCCAGTCGTAGGAGCCATCCCACCACGTCTCCGTGATGCCAATAAGGTCATAGCACCGCGGGCGTGCACATGCTGCTAACTCTCGTTTATTCCCCATGCTACGAGCGTTCGCACAGAGGCATTTAAGTTGGGCTCCTGATGAAGCTGACTTAGTGGCAGGAGTGGCTGGGATTCCTTTGTACTGCTCTTGAGGTGCTCTCCTGCTGACCTGTGATCCCTCTCCAGGCTCTGGGCGTCTGCTGCTGGTACTGGTCTCAAACTGGTAGGAGTGGGATGGATTGAGGTTCCCCTAACCTGGCAATTTTAGACATACATTAACAAGTACATGCAGTCTTAAACTTTTCATCTCACTTTCTTCCCTGGGCTTGGTCGTATAATTGTCTTAATGCGACCAGATATTAAAGGTATAACTATTGCAGATTATGTCCTGTTCTTAGTGCTGTAACACAAAATCCTAGTACCTTTCAAAGACTACGATTTTCATCTACTCAATTAGACAAAAGTTTAGTTCTTAATCTTTTATTAATAAGAAGAAGGTTAAGGTCACTGAGTAGTGTTCTCCGCTAGATAAAACTTCGTAGAAAATGATTGCTGAAGTTTGAAACTACGGCTTTGCCTTGACTTCACAGCATGAGAGATCGGTCAAATTATCAGTGAGTCAATAGTTAAATCCTACCCACAAATCTACCATAACGAATTATATGGGATACAGTCTTATGGATTTAACTTCATGAATAATCAGACATCGTGTATCTTTTCCCTGTGATCTTCCAATGTATTTCTCTTTGCAGTAAAATATTTTTGGGTGTAGTTGCTTAATTTTTAAACTGTAATATCTAACATCGATTGTCTGACAATAATAAAGTAGATTTTTTTCCTCCATGAAAGAAAAAGAGAACTGAACCCAAGGTTTCTTTAGTCAGGAAGAAAATAATTTGAGTGATGACTTTTGATGATTTAAGATGCTGCTTGTTTGTTGTCATTCTGAGTCTAAGCTTGAATGAGGACAAGTGAAGAGGAAAATGAAGACAAAAACAGTGTCTTCAGAGTTCAAACCTGAGATGTCACTAACAGCTTTTTTAAGACTTTGGACTTTGCACAGGCGAGTCATTTAGTCATGTATTAAATCTTAGAGTACTGTTGCTCTGGCTGGCTATCCCCTTAACACTAACACACAAGTTTTTGCCGCACACATCAATTTTATCTACATTAGTACGCCTTTTGTGTTAAGAAACATTCAACCAATATTTTTTCAGGGCCTAGATGTTTCAATACCATTTAATCTGCTGCACTATTGAATTAAAACTTCCAGTGAATCACTGATAAAAACAGAGGGGAAATGTGTTTCCAGATAATGTACATCTCTCAGTGTCCTCTTATGAAAGTCTTTTGTCTTTCTGAGCACCTTCCAAACATCTGAAAATCTATCTTGTTGATGAAACAGCATCTCAGGCTTTTAATAAAATTATTCTTGTCCCCTCCAAGCCTTAAGGTGACAGTCCATAGATTTGGTTGTCGCCAAAGACTTGGGCTGTTGGGGCCTTCCTGAATTTTTCAGTGTCAGGGGATCAGCAGATACAGCTTTTTGAGTGAAGGTATAGATCAGATATTGCAGCTTGGCACTGAAGTGATGCAGAGGAAAGAGTCTGAGAGAAGATTTGTCTGAACAGGCTGCAGACATTAATGATGGATACTTTACTTCACTATGCCTAACTTTGAAAAGAGACATATTTAAACTAGAACCGTAGCTATTTAAGCCAATATACATCCTCTATGCTGAATAGACTTTGGCATCTTTACACCACCAACAAATCTGCTTCATGTTTTCTGTCCCTACACTACATTTCTCTTCTATCATCTTTTCCTAAGTGGAACTAAGAAAGCTAGAAGAGTAGAAGGAAAAGATTAAAAACAAAGATGCACAATTCTGCAGAGAATCTGCTATAGAATAGACTTGAGAGGTTTGTTCAGCAACTCTAGCTGAAATATATAGATCTGAGAAATAAATCTGCTACGAAGTTCACCTTTGATGTGAATTCAGTCTACTTTTATTATTAACAGATCTTGAGATAAAGATGACCGTTTCATATGTCATTTTTCGGTCATTAGTCTTCTTAAAAAAACAGTGCAGCTGAAAAAGCTAAAATTACCAAACTTTGACCAATTTGTCTTCCTTAGTCCCACTTAAAATTTACATTCATTGCGCCCCTTTAGCTTGTTTTCATTCTGGTGTCATTAAGAGCTGTAACTCTATGTGTATATACACATAGATCCATGTATGCATGTACATACACACAAGCATACATATGCAATACATTCTGAAGATACTATCTTACTATAAATATTACGTACCAGTCAGTCATTTTGTTTTTAAGCTACTTTATGATGTCATTACAAGTGGGCTTCCTCTAGTCTAAGCTGGGAATTTTAATGTTAGTTATGTAAGTCTGATGTTACCCCACAGGTTCTTTTACAGTCAACAAAGAGAAATAAGATCCAACAAAGGGATTCAACTCACCTTAAGATAGATATCTAGGACAGAGCAGATGGATAGCCATGGAAGATAAAGGGAACCATGGTTTCCTAGCAGAAACATAGGAATCTAACTTCTACACATCAAAACTTAGCTGTTTTGAATCCCAGTCTCCGTCACTCACTTTTTCTGCTTACCTCCCTGTCTCTGGAATACAGACACAGAAACTACTTGAGAGATCCTACTCTCTTTAAATATCAGTGGGGTCAGTCCATCCTGCCTTCATATTGCTGAAAGCCCTGTTTCGCTGTCCGTAGAGACCATGATCAAACCCAAATAAATGGTCTGCTACCTGCAATGCCCTCTGCCTGCTTGTTCCACATTTTCCTCTCCTGCTTCAATGCTGTTCTGTCTTTTCCCATTCTCTCCCTGAGCCTGAGGTCACACAGTACTTCGCTGGAGACAGACTTATAGTCCTATCAGAGCTGATTTTATAAATGAGAAGCCTTCAAATGATAGAAAATAACTGACAATTTCAAGTTGCAGAACAAGGGAAGCCAGTCAATGCATTGACAATCCTTATGATCCAATGATCAATTAGGCAGTTTATAGGTGCATTTATGGTTTTGTACAAATAGCCCTTGCAAGCTTCAGCAAAATTTATTTCCTTTTTATGACTCCATCACCTTATATGTTGTACAATTCATAGGCAGCTTAAGGCATTCTCAAAAGTGTTTCTGAGAGATTACAAATATCAGCTCAATATGGCCTTTCATTATTATGGCTGCCTTTTACAAATATTGAATCTTTCTTACAAAAGGGGTTATAAATAAAAAATCAGACTACAGTAAACATCAACCCTCACAAAGCTGCATTTTTTACCCTATGTGTCAGCATGCCTCTACTTCTTTTTCTCTCTCCAGGAACCATCTCAGCTAAGCAGAATGCAAATAATCATCAATATTTTTATTTGAAGTCCAACTTTAATGAGATTCTCATGAGTTTTTGTTTAGGTCAAGGAGTTTGCATTATCCTTTACTCAAAAAATCCCCACCCAAGTTATATGTGAGTGGCAAAAATCTTATACCTGGGCCACATATTTTATATTCAAATTAATTCAAGCTAATGAATGATAAGAAAGCTAATGAATGGTATGAAAAAGTGATAGTTTAATTCTGAGGACATTGAAATCTATACAAAAGAGTGTTTTAGACTTCATGGTGCAGAATCATATTTTATGACTGGATTTATCATTGCTAGAAACTCAAGTACATCTAGCTTTAGGTTCAAACAGCCTCCAACTTGTCAAACTTTGATTAAATTTTTACAGTTAAACACCTCTGCCAATATTTTTATATGGCATAATCTCAGAGATCAGAACACTTATGCATTAGACAATGAAAGGATGGGTAATTCTTTATATTCTTGGATCCGTTGGATACTTCAGCAAAGTAAAGTAAATGCATTTCCCACATATTAAACTCTAAACCAGGCTAAGGCTTCTTGAATGCCATTGCCTTCATTTTTCGACTTTTTCCTTCACTTCTCATGTCCTTCCTCAGTAGATCAGACCACTTGGCTTTCCTCCTACTCAGTGTTTTGCACTGACCATTCAACACAATCCTCTGCAGGGAGCTGCCACTCTTAGTCAAGGTGCTCAGTTTTTTGCTCACAAGTGACTCCTTGCCTAAGGGCTGCTATTTTTTCGTTGCACAGCCTATTGGTTTCCATTTAAATCAGCATCCACTTCAGCACATTAATAGCCCTCCTCCTCTCTCCCTCCTCAGCCATCGTTTTGTCCCCCTGTGCCATGCTCGCTTAAACACTCACCTCGGTAGGTTATTCAGCATATATTTGGGGCAGCATGTCTGAAGGAATAGCTGTCATCACCCTATGCTTGCACCAAACATGCTTCATAACCCTCCCAACACCTGCACTCACAGCAGTTCATCCACGAACAGAGGTATTCAAATTGCATTGCAAATTTTACTGTCTAATTTTATTGGTTTCTCATGGTCCTTGAGATATACCTTAAATACGTACACATAAACCAATACGTACTCGCTGTCCTTCATACACATCTTTTCCTAATTCAGTCCTCCATTTTTCCATGCTACAATGCCAGTTTCTCTTTTTCATTGCTTCACAACATTCACTATAAACATACTTCAGGAGCTTTTCCTCTACTAGTCTGAGTCAATACTTTTTGCAACAGTATTGGGTCAAGGATGATCTTGCGTAAGCCTGCTGCTTCTCTTTGCTGCTGTGCCACTATCAGGCACACTCTTGTAATTCATATCCCGTGGTTTCCACAACCATAGGCATTTCCATGTCCTTCTCAAGGATATCTTCACTTAGATCACAAACACAAAATGCACTTTATTTCATGACTTCATTTTCTTGAACTACATGTTGAAGATACTCTCAGTAATCTTCCTAGCACAGACCTGAATAGTTATGTATTTGATATTATAGATTACCTATAAAATACTTGTTTGAGACTCTTTAGTCATTTCTCTGTGTAACTACTCACTCAGAGATTTAGTAAATTCATCCTTGCATATTCCCTCCATGTCAAAGAATAAAGCCCTGTTCTGTGTTCTGTAATTCGAGTGTATGCATTATTAGATACTTGTCATCTTAATATAGTGGCACTGGTTTGCATTTGAGGGGAAATCCACTAGTGTATTATACATAATTTTCTGCAGCAGTTTCAGTCCTGAGTGTGTATTCCTTGTGCATCCCAAATAAAATCAGCAGCATCCCAGCAGCAGTTGGTTTCTGTTTGGGGTGTAGAGAGCCCAGACTGCTGTGCCAGTAAGTTGTGCTTGTTAATTAGAAGGTCGCTGTCAATTTTTATGTTTCCATTTGCCTTCTGCTTGGTGGCATGTTTGGAGGAAATTGTATCAGTTTTGTTCACAACTTGATGTGTACATGGAATATCTGTGAATACTTAGTTTTATTCTATAAACCAGTATATTTGAAATTTTTGAGCAAATGTTAGAGTAGATTAAAAGGCGATGGGTCTATATCTCTTTCCAATGCTCTCTAAAATTCTCAGAAACACAGAAATGAAACAGCAATAATCTTATGTTGGGGGCTAACAGTGCTCCGCCTCTGACAGTGAAACCTTTGGGTTCTAAACTGGTCATTGACATTTTACTATGATCATGACTGGCAGAAGAAAATGGTAAAAGAATATACTTTACTCACCCAAGGAGTTTAACTGAATGAGTTTTCCATTTAGATCCTGCTTTCTGGGAGCATCTATAGATTCCCTCCTTGTAAAGGAAAAAATCTTCATACACTTTCATTATAGCTAAAAACAACAGGTAAAATCGGCACAGTCAGCAAATATTGCTTCTATTCTTGTTTGCTCCTTGCATTTTACCAGTGAGATTTTTGCTGTGTGTTGGACTCTGTAAGTGTACTTTGTAATTCCACCAAATTCACTAATTGCTCAGAAGTTCCCTGCTGTGAGTGAACCGAGGGAAATATTCCAACAGACTTCCTTCAAAGATCTCTTGTCAAGTTAATTGGATTTCCCTGTCATGGAAACTCCCTATCATTGACTTCTTCCAATACCGTAAGAAGAAATATTTCCTCTTGTAGCCAACATTCAATAAGAGAAAACTCAGTAAGTTTTCTCAATGCCGATGAAATCCAATTCAATAAAACATATCTCAAGGTTCATGTATAAAATCCTTAGTTCCGACAAGCATCTGCATATTTAAGCAAAGTATTTAACAGACAATGTGTATCTTGTGAAATATAGTGGAGTGATATGTATGTCTTTTTCTGAAACTCAGATGGAGTTCATTAAGTACACAGCAATCTCCTTATGGAAAATTAGATTGTCTGGATGTATGTTCATCCTGACTTTCAGCTAAAAGCATGTACATAAAAAACTTTGTGTCCATAAAAATGTAAGGTCAAAAAGCTGATGAACTGGAAATTTTGTGCAAGAGAATGAAGATTACAATTTTCAGTTTATGTCTTCTTATTATTTCCAAGGAATATCATTCACTTGTTTTTTAAGAAAAATGGTTTGTGTTTCTTTTCTGTATTTGTTCTACCACCTTAGTACCAGTTACTTTGCTACATGGTGGGCTACCAGATCCAGAGAAATGAAAATATTTTCCAGGTCTACATTACCTTTAGATTCCGGTGAATCAGAAACATTAACTTCAAGCTTAGCTCCAACTACATTTAGCTTATGATCTGAACAGTCTTAGACTGCCACGTAACTTGGAACACGAGAATTAGTGAAATCCAGTTTCCTGAAGTCTTGCACTTTGGCAGTCCCATAAAGTACAAGTTTCACTGACCATTTTTGTGTGGTTGGAGCATTTATAATATATGTGCCTGGTATAGATCTGCAGTATCCAGTAAGGTGAACTCATGCTACAGTTTCTTCTGTCTGGCACACTTTCAAATTTATTTTTCCTACCTGACTATTTTTATAAACTTGAAGGAAATTAACTATCTGTACAACCTCTTGGCCTCTATTATACTTGGCTGAAAACAGAAAACTTTCACAAATTTTAGGGGACAGAAGAGAACAGCTCAAAACGTCATCAAATGAGCCCATTTGCCCAGGAAACCTGGCTAAAAATAAACTTTGCTAATGATGTCGCTCACAGAAAAAATGTATGCCGATAGCGACACACGGGGAATAAGCAGCTATGATGCTACCTAGGTGGCAAGTCTGGAGGAGAGCTATTACAGTTAAATCAGAAAAAAAGTTAAATGCTTTTAATGAATAATATTACAGCTTCTGCCAAGCCGCCTGCAGAACCAGAGCTCACACATACTGACAGCAACAGACCAAGTGGAAAATAGCACAAACTTTATTCTTGGTTTCTACCTGCAAGCTCAAGACTCCATTAGAAGTCGCTGCAAAGGTTTCCCGGGGCTCACCACTGTATAAGAGCTAGGAGTTTAACTCCTGCAGATATCCCTGTACCGCTATGTAAAATACTAGCTGTTGAGATTTCTGAGCTGCAGAGGAGTCTGTGGAGGGAGAGATTTAAAGCTGTACAAAGGAGCAGAAAGGGGGAAGAAAACTCCCACTGGCCTTAGTCCAGGTGAGGGTGTCAGAGGAGGAGTGAAGGGGATGAGTCATTCAAAAAATTACTGTAGAGGCTTCCCTGGATCTTGTTTTGATACTGTGGCCAAAGGAAGGTGAAGAAACAGAGGTGAGTGCAAGGACTGCAAAATTCATTTCTCCTACAGGAGGCCTGAGGTTAGAAGATCTCATCTATCATGAGGCTGAGACAGGAGAAGGTAGTTTAATTTCTAAATCACATTGTTCTTTGAAATCAAGTTCCATATGTTCAGTTTCAGAAAACAATTTATTCTTTATCAGCAACTCTAAATCAAACACATATTCTTGGCCCTGTGAAGCAACACCATACCTAAATTACTTCAACTGAAATTAAATAGAAAATCTTGAAGTGTGAATAACTTTAGTCTATGTGAGAATAACTTTAGTCTGTGAGAGAGAGTTTTGTCCATGATTACATATTACATTTACATTTAGTGTATGGTGTGTATATATGCATATATATATATTTGTGTATATATGTAAATATATATATAATTATGTATATGTATATCTATATGTATATACCCTGCAATCAGGAGCTAAATAATGGCACAGTCTTTGGAGTTAAGTGGGCCGGGTACATGAAGTGTAGGGTGAGATATTTTTATTTATTCAGTGACTTTGTCCTGATACGGACTGTAACTTGGACAGGACGAGATGATCACAGTCCACCAGCCAACTTTGTTCCCTCATACATAGAAGAGACTTTGCATTTTCCAAAATGAATGGATTAATTATTAATGAATCAGAAGAGGTAGCGATTTTCATAAGGCTGACTGTAGCTCATGCACGAGCTACCTCAGTTATGCTGAGCTGCCAGATCTATGCGTATAAATACGGCAGATTATAAGATTCATTCCACTATGAATTCTTCTGCATAGTTCCTAATTCTTAAATAATAATTTGTGTCTCTAAGACATATGAAGATATAAAAACCTAAAATAGTTGCTACAAAAGAAACTAAAGTGTAGCAGTATACATTAATATAGGCTAGTATTCTCTCCAGATCTTTTTCTTGTGTTAGCAAATTAAATACTCCTTTTTTTCCAAGATCATGATAGCTGAAATTACAAGTTTTGTACGGTCAAAACTTTGGCGTATTGCCAACAATGTGTTAGCTTTTCTTTTATTAAGACTGACTAATGACACAAAGGATTATTTTCCCATGTCAGCACTTCAACTATCAGAGTATTTCCTAAAGTTCATTAATAAAAAAAGGTGAATGGGCAATATTAGATCATCTATTTGAATGTTTTCTAATCATTAATGAAACTTCACTATGTTTATTTGAAAATAGATTTTTTAAAAAACCAAGTATTTCAACATTTGCATCTGAAAGTGCTAATTGCTTGGTTCTTATACCATACAAAACAGTGACATATGCCAGAGAGAAATTGTCAGTCAAACTTAAAAGCTGTATAGCAGACAGTTTTCAATTACATTCCTACACCTATTGTTTCACAATTGTTAAAGAATATATATTTTTCTTAACTTTGAAAATACCCAAAAATCCAAGTATATTCATCATCACAGAGGATGACTTTCTACATCATGATCTGGAAAGGAACTTGAATGTTTTCCAGC
The DNA here is from genome assembly GCF_000690535.1 of Cariama cristata. Lineage (NCBI taxonomy): Eukaryota > Metazoa > Chordata > Aves > Cariamiformes > Cariamidae > Cariama > Cariama cristata. The sequence continues at coordinate 67,808 of NW_009614473.1, read as the reverse complement.
TATTAAAAATTACTTAGTACATTAGATAAGACTGGCCAAGCACTTTGTAAGTTCTTGAGGAATGACAAGTGAATGAATAATAGAAAAATCTCTTTCAGTAGCTGAAGATCATTTACAGGATGTTTTGGGAAAAAGAAAATATGATGCGGTTTTAAAATTAGAATTATGCCCTGATTGCATTTGTAGTACAGGAAGATAGACGAGAGAATCACTGATAAATTATTGGGTCATAACTATGACTCCTTTAAAAATCTCATTATAGCAAAAAGAAAAAATGGAAAGTGATTTCACTCAGTGATATGCACTTTCAGTTATATACTCTTCTTTAGATCTTGATTTTTCCATGTACAGCATTACCTTAACCTGATACAGACATTTTCTCTGAAAAAGCATTGATATTTCAAAAAATTGTATGAATTATTGAGTGGACAAAACATAACAAATGGTTGAATATAGATTATTTTATGTGGAAGATTTAGTACTGACAGAATAATCCAGCAAACTATGTATACATGGACTACAAATGCAGTATTAGAGGTCTGGAATTTTATCTTGAGGTTCCTAATTTTTTCATTTTCTTAAAACCAGTGGAAATGTCTGTGTTCACTTCTAGATCAAATTCAGCATAGGAAAGAATATTTTCCTTAAGCAAACAAACTTGGGTAGAACAAAAAAGACTGATAATATTGATCTTGTTAAGTTTGAGCTTCAGGTTAATTGCAACTGCCCACACAAAGAGCTTTAAGACGTAATTTCAATTCCATGATGCACTGAAATGAATTAAATCTAATAATCAAGACAATTGCAATAATAAACTGGAGGTTGTGATAATTCATTATATAATTGAGGGCAGTCAAAATGCTGAAGTGTCTTGAAGTCAAATGCTTTGGTTTTGCATCAGCCATCCATCTAAGAGGGGTGGACTTCCAGCACTATGACCTTTCCCCGTCACCCCAAATCCCACATCCCTCAACCTTTCCGGTTACACTGGCCTGGGATGCGAGCAGGGACCTGCATTTTCAGGTGTTACCAGCACTATCCATGACTGCAAGTGGACAGTAGTCAGGCTAAACAGCTCTTTTGCAGTCCCTCACTCCCTGCTTCAGTCTCCTTATTTCTCTAAGAGGTCAAGGATCTTCTTTGCTTCAGCAGAAAAATTCAAAACTGATAGCCCTCTGCAAACAACAAGAGCATTTAAGCTCTGGAAAGGGAAATTCTGGAGGTATTACAGTACTGAATGGTTTGCTACAGGGCCCGTATACTGCAGTGTTGCTTTCAGAGGCGAGCAGGTTTGGTTGATGGGAGAATCCATCCCAGTCCTAGAAAGCAGAGCTTTGCTAACAATTAATTCCTCTGGCACAGCCCGAAAGTGCTATTTCATCAGTAAACAAAGAACTGTTATGAGAAAAAAGCACATTTCCAGCATATAAATTTTTGTACGAATTTTCAACAAATCCAGGTCAAGGCCATTTTACTCATTATGGACTCTGATGCAGTATAGCTGCCTTTAGGGCCACTATTTGTCCACCAAATGTCCCTGGATGAACTACAGTGCATATGTCTGCTTTAGTCACTGTGGAACGCAATTTGTGTTTTCTAATATTTTGATACAAGGACATTGCACACTTTAATTGTTTCAATAATAACATTATCATCTTCCAAACTTACCATACCTTGCACTGGTCCTTTGTCCATGATTTCTTTCATTATATCAGTTTCCTAACAGGAGGTGAGAGCAGCAGCAGAGAGGATGAGGGAAGATAATACACTCTATTAAATAAAATTGAAACTCATACTAATTTCTCATTGTGTACATATATATATGGTATAAATGTACCATTGTACTTGTATTTCTGCTAGAAAATATTTGGTTTACCACATGAACAAAACCTTCAGAAACATGTTTAAGAAACACTAATGCAGTTGTGACTGTCTATTTTCTTTTCTCTCTTTAATCTGTATAGGACCACAAAGCAGCAGCTTTAAAGGGATGATGTAAAACCGAGAAACTATAAAGAATTTAAACCCTTTTGAAAATACAAGGGCAACATAAAGGAAAATTCACAGATCCAGTCTTCAAGTAAAGTGAACATATTTCCATATACCAAATAATATTCAAGTCCCAAGGGAAAAAAAAGGGTGAGACAGTGGGTGAACAGCATGAACTTACTTTTGAGGAGACCCTGTAGTGAGAGGCAGACCGGTATAACCGATTGGATTCTTCTAAAGCATTGGGACACGGCCCGTTTGTATAGTTTTGTCCATATTCACTTGACACATAACAGTGGTTTTCACCTGATGGGTCCAGGTGATTGTTCCAAAATGATGGATAACAGGCATAGGATACCACCCTGTTCAGATATTAAAAAAAAAAAACAAAAAAACCAAAAAAAACAAAACAAAAAACAACAAAACTTGATAAGAAGCTTGCTTAAACATTTTTGCAGTTTTATTTCAAGCTTTTAACTATTTTACAACTGTCATATTTCAAGTAAATTTACAGAGTCCCTCATTCTTCAAAAGTGTGAATGTCTCATATCTTCAACTGGAAGACGTTTGCTTCAATTCCTATATGTGATGTTTATGATTAAGTTTCAGTTGCAGTAGTCCTCTCACCACCCTTCTCCAAACAGAGGTAGGGTAGAAAATGTGTTTCAGCAGTTGACACCTAGTACATTCATCTCATTAATGATGCATGAAAGTTCACACTGACTAAGATCAATAAATTACCAATGCTGTCAACAGGATCCATTTAGCAAAAATGGCTTGTGAAATGGGCATATTTGCAGCAGAAAAGTCTTAACGGAAATGAACCGTTTTCTAGTTTTATCTACATTTTGCTACAAGAATGCTGGTGAAAAGCTACAGGTCTTTTTATTTCCTTTAGCTAAAAAGTCTCTGACCTTCCTTTTTTCTGACAATACAAAGGGAACATTTGCTCACATTTTTGTGAACATTTGTCGAGATAAAAAGTCCTGTATTAATTTTTTAAAGGTTTGGGTACAAATAATTGATGTCCTGTTGGCATATAAGTAAATGTGGTGCTTCTTCCCAAGAGAGGTATAATCCTTAGTGATCAATACCCATAGCTTAACGAACTTCTGGAGGGAGTGTACCTCCTTAAAAGAGAACTGAACCTCTACTACTAGAAATTCATGGGAGGTAAGTACAAGTGAGAACATAGCCTCAGAAGATGTTAAGTACTAAGCTTTCAGTAAGTTAATGAACAATCCAACAGTAGAGCAGTACTAGGAGAAGCATTTGGACAGGGGCTGGTGACTGGATTCACAGGGGGAAATACAAATAATAAATTATCTGAGCGATGCTGGCAGGAGGGACTTTGCCCAGGTTGAAACAGTGACAAAATATGTGACATAGAACAGGTGAGACTGGGTAGGTATCAGAGAGGTGGGACCTATTGCAATTTTACTGTTTTGCAGTAACGTTCAGGTTATTCCTTCCTTAATGGAAAGACAGATTTGTGCCTGGAAGTGAATGTGGACCAAAGGACAAACAGAGACAAACTTTGTGACTTATAAAGACATAGCATCCAGAGTGCACAAAAGACTGGGGACTATCCCAGGGGGCTCAGGCCACAGGGCTCCTTCTGTCAGTTCCTGGTTATTCACAGCAATGAGTCTCTCAAGGAAACTAAAATGACAGATTGTGTCATGATATCAGAGGGGTATGTGTCCGGACTCTACACCTCCTGAAAACATCCTGGCTATTTCTTAGAAAAGCACCTATCTCAAAATGTTCTCTAAATGCTGAAGGAGTTTTTGCTCACACACACAGCAGTTAAATTTTTCCTGCCACTTATCATAAATTTGCATTAAAGCTTTCTATTTCAATGTTTTAGAGTTATCCATAGGAAATATGACTCATTTTTAACACTTTTAAATTAAATTATATGTTCTACAAAGATGTTACTTTAAAAATATTAAGTTCAGTAATCACTGGGCAGTTTCGATTCTAACAAATATTTCAAAACCATCAAAATCCATTTATGAAAAGAATCATGGGGGAAATGTGCAACAGCAAATTTGTGAATTGTATTTATTTTTTTTAATGAAAAAAAGACAAGTCTTTGCATAACAAAGTAAATTTCCTCTGTCTGACACATTTCAAGTTGCAGGCTTCAAAGACTCAAAGGCATTTAACACAGCATTTCTTCCCAGAAAGGGTGGTTAGGCACTGGAATGGGCTGCCCAGGGAGGTGGTGGAGTCCCCATCCCTGGAGGGGTTTCAGAAGAGACTGGACATGGCACTTAGTGCCACGGTCTTGTTGACATGGTGGTGTTGGGGCAAAGGTTGGACTCGATGATCCCAGAGGGCTCTTCCAACCAAATCTATTCTGTGATTCTGTGATGTTGCCAGGGGAGTGATGGTGAAGGAGCTGTGATGACTCACCTGAGACTTCAACCCGTGTTAATTTTGGGTTTGAAAATCTCCAAAGTGCTAAATGAAATGAGCTTTGAAGCACAGCTTAAGAGTCCTCATTGCATCCAAGAATGGAGAGGAGTAATAAAAATAAGAGGTGGTTTCAAGGAAAGGTAAGGAGGGGTTTTAATTCTTTACCTTGGCAATACATCAAATGAATGGCTACTTCAGACAGTAAGTTCGTTTCTTTCAAGTAGCTTATCCTGAATTGTTCAGTCATTTTGACTGACTAACTGAACATCCCTTCTACTTCAATAAAGTGAAGGAAACAAAGCATATATTTAAAATGCACTTACTAACAATCTCAAATACTCAAATAAAGCTACTCTGAATCTTCCGCATATTATTTTATCCTTTTTATGAGACATTGGAACCTCCTAGTTTTCTACATTACACTGCTAGATGTTTCCAAAACGATATGCACATTTCTGTGATAATGCTGTGGAGGCCTATGAAAGAGTTTCTTTTAAAGAGCATAACTAAATAGTTCACTGAAGCAGAATATTTTAAAACAAGCAGTTCTATAAAAAGGCTATGTATTTATGTAGATTGCCAATTATTTTGAACTTTCTGAATCTGAAGAACTGAAAATTGTATATCCACACAATATGGAGGATAATTACGTTTCCCTGTGCATATTTAGTTGTCAAGATTTTTACAGGATAAGCATATATATGCTTCAGCTCCTTTGAATAAGACATGGCATTTTTCCATTAGCATTCCATAGTAGAAAAATTGACCCTAAGGAGAATGTCTTTTTGCTTACCAAATGCTTTCTGCTCAAACTAGACCAACACACCCCAGAGCTACAAAAAGCAATAATTCTGCCTACAGGAAAAGGCATTGTCCATCTAAGGTTGTTAGGCTGTTATTGCTTAGATCTTCAATCTACTCACTGGCAACTCCTTTAATCCCTTCTGAACGTTTGAAGCTATTCTGGATTCCCAGTTTTCCAGTGGGGAATGGTAAGTATTTAGGCCAAATATACACAGGTTGTTATTGGTCATTTTAAAATTTATTATGCTTTGTTTCTATTGCTGGGTAGAAGCATTATGTATATATGTATATTTGTATACATATATTACGTATTATGTACATATGTAATGTGTTTATAAAATGTATCTGTCTCTATATACATAATCATTCTAGTCACCTCTGATCACAGATTTCCGAAAGAAAGGATTGCTGCTGAGTGTAATCAGGCCTGCAAGGCAAGTAAGGTGAGCAAATTCGGTCCTCGGAGCACGATCTAGCAAAAGCGGAGCAGGAGTAGGTGATTGCAACCCAGTGTAAGGAATGGTATAATACCTTTTCCTCAGGTGTGCTTACAAACACCTCAGAGGGAGACAACAGAGGAGAAATTCATTCCTGAGGTAGGGATTTTTTTTCCCCTTCTTTCAGTTGGATTGTTTCTCTAGTGTTGTCACAAGTTCTGCATGGATGAGTCTTATTTCTATGGCAATAGAAGTGAAGCACCGAATGACGCACTGGCACACTGGAGCGATGTGGTAATCCAGACATGATGACTCATTCTGAACGAAGAGTCACTTTTGAATCTTTTCACTAACCACAGTTTCTGCAGTCATGATTAACGTAATTTAACAGCTCTTTGCTGAAACATGAGTTTGTACATGCTGAAGTACCAGTACAACAGTAAACATTAAAAACAGTTCAAGGAGAAGACCTTGGCAGAAGAGTCATGGAAGAAAAACAGAAATAAATGTGAATGTATTTATGTGCATATATTCATACACATGTACAAAACTACTGCTAAGAGCAAGCAGCATCCAGGGAGAAGCAACAAAGTTCTACAGTGTGTTCATACATTCTTGGCAGAATTCATCTGAAGTCATGTGTATGTGTTCAATCTAATGAAAATTTTGGTGGTTTTATTGTATTAATATGTTTGAATTGTGAGATCAGAACAAAATCTAAAACATTAGATTATATTATTAGCAAGTTGGCCAAAACTAACAATGATAATATCCACATCATACCCTGCAACTGCTAAGAGCCCAAGGTATAAATCAGATCAAGCCCTGATTAGAAGCAGTATTTACATTCAAGCGTGCAACCTTTTTACTACCTGAAATTGAAATGTTTCTTCCACATTCTTCAAGACTATAAGCTTTTAATTTCCCTTAGCAGATAAAATAGATGTTTTCAAACCACATTGATTCCTCCTAAATTATGGCTTGTAATTGAAATGCCTAAAATTAATAATAATTAGAAAGAGAACACAAATTTGTTCTTTAATTAATGGAGGAAGACAGAGAGAGAGAGAAAGTTAAACAGCAATTCAGCTCCACTTATAGTAGATTTCACTGTTAATTGGGTGCTCTGTGATTCTGAAAAGTCAGGTCTCAGCACTGGCCTAACCTCGCTGAGCTTTGTGGAAGTCTTCCATTGACTTCACTGGGGATAGTTTAGGTCAGCACTCAGTTTTCCTGAAAATCTGTCAAAAACCTGAGATGAGCACCCTTCAGAAATCAGAAAAACAGAAGCTTTAAAACAGCATTGAACACCTGCTGTGAAAATTTACAAGCCCACACAGAAAATCAATGTGCGTTCTCCCTATTGCAGGTTATGGAGATAATGAAAAAAATGATTGTAATATACTGGGTCATAAAACAAAAGTCACCTGCAAGTGTGAGGAAGCAAGTATTACTTAACAGGGCTCATTCAAACAACACTGCAGACTTTTATGCCATAAATTTCCATTTTTTTCATTGTCAAGCATAAAAGCTTATGGATTATGGGGTTTCAGCTATAAAAAAATAATTCAATTACCAGTCTACTGAATCAAAAAGGTTAATTCTTTTTTTTTTCTTTTTAATACTATTTGCTCTTTTAATACTATCTTGCTCTCTTCTCACTGTCAGAGACAAAATTTTGGGCTGGATGGACCCTTGCTCAGACCCAGCATAGCCATTCTTGTGTTCTTCTAGCACCTGTCCTCACATATTTGGATATTTTCCTTAAGGTGTTTATTTGTGTCTGGAACTGTTGGAAGAGGATTTGAAATATCACTTGAACTTGGAGAAAGAGAATCAGGATTTAGAAATGCAGTTTATAAAAATAAATAAGCAGAGATATTTTTGTGCATGGTACGTTGATGGCAAATCAATGATTGGGGATAAGAATGGGTAGCAGGCAAAGGTCCGTAAGAGCGCAGTGATACTATACATGTTGGAGCTGGCTCCATGGGGACAGGAAAGCTGTATGAATGACTAAGAAAATAGTCTTGGACTGAAGAGATTTACTGGAGATCTAGATAGTCTTCAAAGATTTGCGATGGTTCTCACAACTGCCCTGCAGATTCTTTACCCAGTCAGCTGCAAGAGGCTGATGAATACTGTGAAACATCTCATGTGACTGAGCAATAATGCAAGTACTTGGGACTTTGGAGGTGAAAAGACAGTTCACAAGTGTGCTCTGGTGAGCTGAGGTGCCCTGTCTGTATGCTTAGAGGCTTACATCAGTCAGAAAGCCTGCTCTGCAGACCACTTTCACACTGGTACTCTGTGGTCAGTCAGGGAGCAACCTTCTCACTACTGCGTTTATACCAGCATGAGCTTCTGTGTGGGTAAAAAAAAAATACAGCTTTCTGGTGTAGGAAGAATCTTACTATTTTGGGCTCGTGGTGGTTATGGCCATACAGGGATAACAGTCAGAGGGAACAGAAGACTAGGAGGTTGTCCTATTGCTGCGTTCTTTAGAGCTTTTCCTCTAAAAATAGCTTGCTCCAACTGCTGTGGAGATAATACTCATTAAAATGGATCTCTTAACTACACTGGCAATTCTTGTGCTCCTGTCCTTAACATGGCAGGCAAGCAAACAGTCCAGTGAGAAAGAATTGTATTTACTCTCTTAAAATCATGAGCTACTGATTAAAAGGAACCTGTTCTTCTAGTTATAGAAAAGTGTTGCTTAAAATGTCAAGCTATAACTTTCATTTCTTCATGAATGAAGCCTGTGCCTTTACCCCCATGAGGTGCTGAGGGACCTTTGTTGGGTGGAATCCATTACTGCCCAATGTAATGACTCATATAAAGGTTCTCCCACTCAAAACCCAGATCAAAACTGGTTTAGTGTTAAACCCTGAGACAGAAAGACAGAGGAATACTCAGTGTAAACTCTCCCCAAAACAATAAAAAATCCTTGTCAGACCAGAAATAGTTTGGTACACTTGAAGGAAGCAGAATGATCACTTTCCATACTGTATCCACATAAATGACAGTGCTTTGGTCTTCACCTGGATCTCCAGACTGCCATGTCAACTATGACTTCTGACATTCTTTTACTCTTTCCATGGTTTGTTTGTTTGTCTGTTTCTTAACTAAAATTAGAAGTTGACAGACAGGACCCTTGAGATATCTCTGTCGGTATCAGGTATATCAAAGACAGAGTAAGGGATGAGAGTATGAAAGTGAGAGAGGAAATAGATTTTGGTATGGAACAGGAAGTACAAAAAAATTTCTGATAATGTGAGAAACAGCGGAATGTAATTATACAGTATATAAAATCTGGTTATTGAAAATTCTCCTGGAAGCCATTTCCAGGCACATGGAGTTCAAGGAGTGGACTGGGAACAGGCAGCAAATTATGTCTCACCATGATAGATAATAAGATGAGATGATCTGTCCATGACGAAATGACTGGCTCCATGGAGAATAAGAAAAGCAATGGATATCATTTACCTTGACTTTAGCAACATTTTCAGCTGTAGTGTTCTTCCAGTTTATTGTAGTAGGTAAGTTGCTTACAAGGTCAGTAACTACACTGGCCTGGTATGCTGAAAGGTTGACAGATCAAAGTGACTGGTGTGTGTTTACTAATGGCATTCCTCAGGAGTCAACACAGTGGCAACACAGTTTTGCACCTCTATTAACAATCTGGACAGTGGGATATAAGGTACCTTCAGCAAATCTGTGGAGAACGTCAAATTTGTGGAGAGTGGTTAATATGCAAGGCTGTCATTCAGAGCAACACTAACACCAAGTTAAAATGAGCTGCCGGAAATGTCATGAAGTTCAACAAAGGCAGAAGCCAAATCCTGCCTCTGAGCCAGAACTGCCCATGCAGCAGTACTGGCAGGGCACTGTCTGCACAGAAAGCAGTTTCATGGAGAAGGTCCTGGGGTCCTGGTGAGCAGAAAGTTGAACATGGGTCAGCAGTGGGCCCTCTCAGCAAACATGGGCAATCAATATTGGATTGTGTTTGCAAGAACACAGACAAGACATTGTGAAAAGTGATTATTCCTCTCAAATTGTCACTTGTAAGGTTACATCTGGAGTTCTGTGTCCAGTTATGGGATCCCCAGTAAAGACACTGACAAACTGAGCAAGTCCAGTGGAAGGCACTTAAGGGGCTGAAGCATACAATTACCAAGGAGGGGCTGAGGCAGCTGGATTTGTTCAGCCCAGAGAAGAAAGACTAAAAGGGGATCTAATTACTGTCTTCAACTACATAAGGAGAGGTCATAGAGGAGGCAGAACAAGACTCCTCTTGGAGCTGCACAGTGGAAAGCTGAAAGGTACCAGTCACAAATTGTACTAAGGAAAAGGCTGATTAGATATAAGAAAAAAATGTTTGATCACAAGAGTTGTCAAAGTGGTCTGCTGGAGGAAAAGTTGTGGAACCTCCATCTTTGGAGATACTCAAAATATGATCAGGACATGATCTGAGTAGCTTGATGTAATTTCAGAGTTAGTCATGCTTTGAGCTGAATGTCAGACTAGGTGACCTTCAAAAGTTCATTCCAACCTAAATCATGCTGTGATTCTGTAAATTATTATATGTCATTTTAAAAAGATTCTAGCTGTTCATATGAAGTTTGAGAGTTGATAACTTTCCTGAAGGAAGAAGGATCTAGGTATAGTCCTTGCTACAGTGTTGGTTTCTGGCATAAGCTTGGGATGGGATGATTACAATTTGCTTTCTAGAAAGACAGTGTTTGAGCCTTTTGAATATTCAAAATGTTGTCTCATGTAACTGGTTGCTTACTCAAGGTTGTTTAACACGAAGAGCTTGTATCCCAAGAACCATAGAAGTTTTGAGTCGACATACGATATTGTCTTTAACATAAAAAAAAAATCTTTTCTTGTTTGTCTTGCTGTTAGAGAGGCTACCATTTTCCCCAGTTGTATCAGAGCTAATGTAATTACATCTAGATGTAACAAGGCTCAAATCAGAGCTAGGTAGCTGTTGAGTTTTCTCACTGAGTACCCTCATTCAAAATATTCTTCACTTATTCCTTTGGGAATGCTTCATAGTTCCTGGGCTTCATGAAGGTGATTTAAAGAAGATGTAAATGAGAGAGAGTGCTAGTCTTACTGAAGTAATACAGTTCATCTGACCTACGACAGAGCTAAATGTGTCTTTTTTGAAAATTCAGAAATCATCACTGTAACTCAAGCAACATTGTAACTTAAGCAACTAGTTCAAGTTAAAATAAACTAAACAGATAGATCAAATATTTACCCATGTGTTTTCAGATATCTCCAAGCACCATCAATACTTCCACCATCACATCCATGTTGATTCTTGGTATCACAAGAGATCAAATTCTGAGCAGAAAGGTTGTCTCTGATCTGACCCTCGGAACGAATTGCTATTCTATCTGCCGCAACACCTGTTTTGAAATAATTTTTTTGTTATCGGAAACAAATAATTGCTCACAACTTCTCATTGGTTGTTGTGAAAGAGGGACTGAAATACAACCTCAATATTTTCTGTCTGTGCAGATATCGTTACCAAACAATACAGATCTAATCTGTACAGACTTTTGAGAGAGAGGACTGTGAAACTGCAAAGCATCAAGAGTGAATTTGCTGTAATATTATAAAGCCATAGATTTACTGGTTATCATAAAGTCCCACATATCTAAACATTAGATGAGGCATTTGCATAATTTAGTCTGACAGTCTCTACCATGTTTGTAAATGCATATTCATCTCTGGTTGACTTCAGCAGAAGATGCAAATACTCCCTCACCTCTCTGCAGCTGAATCTCCAAATCTCTTTTCTTTCTTTTCTGCCTTTCCTTCCTCTATTTCAGAAAAAAGAAAAGCAAAGAGTCCTATGAAGAAGAAAATTCAAGACTGAAAATATGTATTGGTTTTACCAAAAAGAATATTTGGAAATGCTCATATTAATGTGTAAATGTGGGATTCATTGGGTCTCCTTCCCTTATCACACAAAATTCTTCTGAGATAGACACCTTAGATGTCTGAACTCAATCAGATAGTCGTAATTCTAAGTACTAATATATTTATGCACTGATTTAAAGGCAGACTAGGTTAACTAAGTTGTAGGTGAAATAAAGCCGCTTGTCTTTAATGAGTGACAATGAAATTATTATTAAGCCCCAATTCCAGTCATTACCTATGCTTGAATTATATTTTTATTATTGGTAGCCCTTCATTTTTGAACCTGAAAACAAAGAAAAAAATCCCTTGAAATCTAAAGCCCCATCAAAATCAGCACTAACTTCAGTCAACTTTGGACAAGACTTCAGAAGAGTGAATCTGCTGATGGCAGCCGACAATGACTGTGTTTTGTGCTTTTGTGAGGTGTCACATGATAATGAATTTGTTTTCATAGGTGTAAAAACTTTTTACTGAATAGTTTTGGAATATATATAGGAATTACTCATTATAGGAAAAAATGATACAGCAGTGCTTGTTTATTCATTGAGAAACAATCTTACAAAGAAGGATTGAAAATTCAGATTGAAAATATTAGGTGCACCTAAACAACATAGGAAGGCATCCCATAATATTTAGCATTGAAAATAATTATGTGAATTAAAATCAAAGGATTCACTTATGAAAGGGAAAAATTAGATTGAATATCAGGAAAGTTTTTCCCTTGGTGAGCTCTGTTCATCTCTGCAGTTATCTGCCAGGAGAGCTGTTAGCATCTCTCTTGTTTTTCTCTTTTAAAACTACACTGGACAAGACATATGGGTAAGAGAGTGTGTTCAGTCTGGCTTTGGCAGGGAGCTGGGATTAACTGACCTAAATGCTCCTTTCCTTCTGTTACTGCTGTGATTTAAAGGAGCAGTTGCAGAAACCTGCACCCATGAGGACTCAATGGCCAGATCAAGTCATAAAGATTGATTGCATAATTTTTTCTCTATCTTCATATACCCACTATGTACTGAGATTTATTGCAGCATAAGAAAAATGAACATAACCGATTGCTGTAGCTTCTTTGGAGAAAATGACACAAACACTTGTGTCCATTTTTCATAAAACCAGAGGTTGTAGTACGTGAGGCTGAATTGCATTACTGAGATTTCTTTGCCTACAGAATTCGAAAATAGTTTCTTCCATAAATATCTGAGCAGTTTCAGGGTTTTCTTCTCAGAAAATTGTTGAAGAGATTATACTTAATTTACTTGAACAGCAAGGCCTGGACAATGGCAAATGCACAAGTATATAAATATATACATTAAAAAAAGTCTACCTGTTTTAAGCTTTCAAGTCAAGCATGTAGTTGTGAAAGCAAGGGATGCAGATTTTTTAAAAGTTATTCTACCGGTTATGATAAAGTGCATTGGTCAATTCATTTTTTGTACTTTCTGTTGCCAAAACATCTCCCTATGTTACAGAAACTTACGAAAAGCAAACAAAGCTCTATATCTTACCTTGACTTTTTAAGACTTTGGGACAACTTAGAGGGAAAACTGGAGCAATTTTAAATGTTCCTATTTGCTGATAAAAAGTGAACAGCAAGCTGAAATTACTTCATTACTAATCACTACAGATTTTCATCACACATCTAACATCAATGATGTTTTTAAAAGAAGAAAAAAATTAATATTACTTGCAGTTGAAAAAGCCCAGGATGCTCCACAGTTTCGTTGATCCAGAGGATCATGAATCCACTCAGGCCATGCATAAGTGGCTGCAAAAAATGCAGGAAATTTTTCTTCTGGAAGTGAGTTTCCCTAAAACAAAATATAGGAGATCTGTATATGCTTCAATTCCTAATTTTGTCTTAAATTTTACCCTAATATTGTTTTAAAAATTCTTAATTTTTAAATTAAAGAAACCTAAAGCATTGGCACTTGTGGCTTCCCGAGCATCCCTGTGGTGGTCACCTTGTGGCTGGGTGCTGTGGACCCCCTGAGAGCAGGGGGATTCTGGCACCCCAGCAGCTGTGCTGGAAAGCTGACCTCCACAGTTGCCAATCTGAAAAACCTGTCCAGTTTCTCTCTGATTTTTATCTCAAACAACAATTCCCTGTGAAACATGTTAATTATGACCCAGTTGGCATTTTCTTAAAAAAAAAAAAAAAAAAGCCTTCTGCTACAAATAGCGGTGAAGTTAGGTACTGGTTACCCTATTCTCCTTGACACATGGCTGTAGATAGAAAATTTTAGTTACCATGGGGAAGGCATCAGTGCAGTGTATCATTGATTTGTCTTTCACACGGACATTTTTCAATCTCCAACACTTATTCTCATTCCAGAAGAAAATCAGTGATTTTCCTTCCACTTTGCAATCTGATGTTGATTTGATGAGAATTCATGATCTGCTCACTAAAGCCATTTGGACAGACATTTTTGGCATCTTCATGTCTCAGCCTTAATTTATGTCCTCCAAGCTTTGCACAAATATCTGCATATGCAAGAACCATCTGGTACAACTGCTAATAATCTGCGCTGTGTTCAACATATCAAAACCACTGACCTATTTTTTTTTTTTCCTGTTGAACTTTATGGAACGATTGCTTATGCTGCACATGGAAATAAGAATGGTCACACAGAATGCAATATTAGTCCATCCAGTCTATCAGTTTGTCTCAAACAATTGTTGATAACATCTGTTCCAGAGGAAAATACAATATACAAAATGCAATAATCTGTTCCTAAGCAAAACATTCTCTGATCCTTCTTTCTTATAAGCAGGCTCATACCCTTAAGCACAATGACTTCTATCCTGTTCAAATTCCTTTCTTTTACTTCGATTTACTTAGTCTTCTAACTCTGGGTGTCATTGCCACATCATTTTTCTAAATTGCTTATGTGCCTTATATGGCTACATACCTTTTCCTAAGATGATTTTAACATTTGAGGCCAGTTCTTTCAAACTATTTCAGCATTTTTTGAGGAACAAAACTTCACTACTTTGGCTGTATCCAGATCACTTTGTTGCGTACATTGGGGAACAGTGGTGCCTCCATCCAGCTTTTACACGTGGATTTCCCACAGAAAACCCACAGTTGAGAAGAAGTGGGTAAGGAAAAAAGAGGTTTGTACCTCAGGTCTGTATCTGACATTAGGTTGAGAAACAGCCTCAACAGACAGATTGATAGATTCTGTGCATATGCCCAGACCCAGTAACTCTCAAATGCTTCTAGGTTCACTACACTAGATGCAGGCTGTGAGTTTAAGTACCATTAAAGTATACTGCAAGCTATCAAGTCACTTAAAAAAAGTGGAAGTTTTACCTCTACCCATAACAAGCCAGTAATTATTTAAATCTTGCTAAAATATTAATGTCAATGTTTTGATTAATTACTTTCAACAGTCTGCTTTTTCAAAAACTTGATAGATACATGGGACTTGCAACCGCAAATGACAGACAGAAAGCAACAGCTAATTAAAAGAATATCTTGCTGAATTATCATTATGTTCATTATAAACAGGCAAGCACAAGCACAATATTTTTGAATTGAATCATCATTTGAAGATGACTCATACAAGCAAAATCCCAGACAAATAACATTTCTTTTACATGATAAGACTGCTCACTATCAACCAGTAAACAGGCAAAATTTGTCAAAGGTTTAGCACGGTTATGTGGGCAATGACTGCTTACAATGCTACAAATAAGACAGTAAAGAAAAGCAAAACTCTAAATGGTCTGAGACAATATGTTACTTTACATGTTCCTATTGCCAATGTATTTAATAGCCTCGTATTGTAGATCCCAGAGCAAATCCCTCGTTAACCCTCAACCTTGTCATTTAGAAATGCAGGATTGACATATAGCCAGAAACACTAGCTTTTTGTCTGAGAAATTCCTACCCTGATATTGAGAGGTACTGCTGTTCTGTGACAAATAGTAAGTCAAGACAATTGTTTCTCAACATATGCTTCATGGACCAGCATCAGATGGCACAATGCAATAAGCAATATGACGAGCAAACTATTTTTAAACCTTCGTATGTGTTTTCTGCAATGAAGCCAGCAGTACAGTCAAAGCAGGAAGTTAACTGGGTATAAAACACTCATATTTCAGCTATGAGTTCTTCAGAAAAGCTAGATGGTCCATCAGAGAAAAAAAAGTCTGAAGATTACTGGATTTCCAAATATGGAAATAGTTTTTCAGAGGGAAAACAATATTTCTTTTTAATGTAGGAAAAAGGTTCCGCACATCACCTTCTTTGTGAGGACAAAATGGTCATGTATGACCTTCATTTGCAAGAGGGAAACCTACAACTGCTGGGGTTTTTTTACTATGAAAAGCCATATATCAGTGGAATAGCTGGTGTACTTTGCATACCTTCATATTGTCTTTAAGAGTTCTTTAATAGTTAATACAAAAGTATTACTTATTACTAAACTATGTATTCCATTTTCTTGTAAGATGGCACTTAGGTGAGCACCTTGCTGCTGGCAGGTGCAGACCCCACTGTTGCAATGTACCTTTTGCCAGAACATGTACTGACAGAATATCACCAAACGTGTATCACAATGTGTTTTAAAGGTGTGGCAGTTATTTTTGTGCTACATAGAACTTCAATATTGATTACGCTATCTCCTGCGGTGAGTTAACACTTTCAAAATGCCTTCTCAGATAATACATATGGCACTATTGGGGGCTTCAGCTTTGTCTGAGGTCACAACAGTTTTAGTGGTGTATTTAGCTATTGGTCCATGTTCAAGTCTAGCCATGCTCTGCAGCAGAGGGTCCTCAGTTCATATTTAGCTCTTGTTCCTTATCATTGTCTTTTAGGCACTCTAACGTGCCATTGTGTTAAACTACCCTTCCAGACATAAACATCGCCTTATTGAGCAGATACAGTCTCTTATTAATAGCAGAGCTTTTAAAATCTCTATGGGCATCTTCAAGAAGTTCGTGTTTTTCTAAGATGAAATATATCTCTCTCATACTGTTTAATTTGAAGTAATGTTATGAAGCTATATTTGTATAGCTTTGAATATGTCAGTCAAAGAAACAACTAAAAAGCCTTTACTTCACAATTAAACTTATCAACCCTGTTGAGAACTAAGACTCTGCTGTAGATGTAAAGTGGTTAACACAGAAGGGCTTTACATTCTTGAATCTTTTTTTCCATGCAATTAAGGAGCCCCTTCTAAACAAAATGCTTTTCTCAAGCATCCCCAAAAGACAGTAGAAAATAATCAGTGACAGTGTCATTTATTCCCTAAATAGTAGACCAGTAGCATGCTGAAGAAACATTTTTTATTTAAAGTAAAAAAGTAAAAAAAAAAAAGTTGTATTTAATTAATGTGTAGCTGTGGTTTTCTTTCTACATTAGCAAAGCTACCAGGTTTTACTCAGGTCAGCACAAGATAGAGCCATAAACTCCTGAACACTAATTGTAGCATTTTTATCAACTAAATGTATGACTTTGGGCAAATGACTTGCAATTTTCTCACTTGCAAAATGGGAAAGGAAGCACTAACCCCAGAGAACGCATGAATATTTAATGACTGCTAATTTATCCACAGTAAGTAACTAGCACCTTGGCCAGCAGGTGAATTAGTACTCAACAAAGTCACTTAAAGGTCAAGCTATCAAGGTTTGGAAAATGTCTGAAAAATATTAAAAAGTCATTATTTCTGAATTTCATCATTCAGATCTTTTTACTCTCTTTTAAGTTGTCACCTAGTTACACATGAAGCTTAATGGAAACACTGTCATGAAAACTCATTTGTTTTTTATCACTTCAGACTTTGTAAATGTGTGAGCATGCTTCACAAAATATCATCGACAGAAAATTATTCATGGAACTAGAATCAGGGGCAAGTGTCTCTGAAAATCTGGTAAGATACTTATCTTAAAAAGTGCCTGGAAGTTAACTCCACGGCTACTGCTGATTTGCCAGTTGGAAGAATCTGTTGATGTACGCATGGTGGAGTCCAATCCATGCTATCAAATTGCTGGATCATGTGGTGATGGTAGATATGGAGCTGCCTATGAGCAAAGATAACTAACCTTTTTTTTTTTTTTTTTTACGTTTTTGTGAAGTATTAAAATGTGGTAGATGATAGGAAATTTCCCAAGACAGAACAAGGACACTGAAAACATTATGTTCTTCTAGAAAACTATAGAAGGGGGCAGAATCAGGGAGTTTTGTAGCTTCACAGGAAGTTCAGAGAGAAATATTTTTACATTAAGACTAGCTAAGACAGAATCCACTGGGGTAGCAAGAAAGTTCTACTAATTCTGAAGAGAAGCCATAGGTAGGAGACAGGCTCGTGTACAGTTCAGAGTCATTTTCTGCAAGCTCAAAGAATTCTCCAGAAGCTGAGAAATTCAGACAGAGATTATTATGTTCTATTTTTAGCTTTTGTAAGTAAAGAGAAAGATTTCTTAGAATCCTGTGCAAAGCTTGTCCTTCCAGCAACATGACTTCCTGAGGGCTAAATGCATGAATTTGCAAAGCTGGATTCCTGCAGAAAAATGCATTGAAGCTCCTTGGGTGTCTGGCAGGGCCAAAGGTGGTTGGGTTGTGGCTCACAGATTCCGTAAAAAGAGAGCAGATAGAGAAAATATACCTGAGACATGTATCAGTAGAAAAAGGCCGTAAGTAGTGTAGGAGTCAAAGAAGCTACAGGAAGCTTAATAACAATATTTCAAAAGGCTGGACATAGTGCAGAACCACTGAGTGACCAGCTACCCCAAACTGAATGGAAAAGAGGAAATATCATAAAGAATTTCTTGTAACCTTCCTTTCTTGTTTTCCTAGGTGGGATTTGTCTCACCTAGCTAGGTATCTAGTAACGTAGATGTCGATCTCTGAACTAGGTACACGAAATCCACTTTTTGCTTCTGCTCTATAAGCATCACACTGTATTCCTTAAGGAAAAAGCCAACAACAACAAATCAACCCCAACTTTCTTGAGTGGTTCACTGGTAATTTGTGGCAGATACCTACTAAATAATTGCACTAAACTCTTTTTTGTCATTGTCTTATTTTGACTTGCCATCTTCAACTGAAACGGATCCTTCTTTGGCTGTGAAAAGTAGTCTAGCAAATCATACAAGGTAAAACTCCAAAGCTTAGTTGCTGCCAACTTCTTGCTCTGATATGCTTCCATAGAGTACTTTTGAGCAATCTAGGCCACTACCCAATGTCTTGCCATGCTGCTGCAGGGAGCTGACTTTGTGTGGGACAAAGAACCAGTCTGCATCAAGCAAAAGGGTTAGCATTGCTAAAATTGTTGCAGAGACACATGGCCCTCCCTCTCTTCCCCAAATTCCCTGTAGGTGGTAGCTCTGCACTGCTGTCCCCACATGGCCTCCCATGGTGTGGAAACCTTTCTGCCATAACACATACGCAACAAGCGTCAACGATGACTTCAGACAGATAATTAAATGGCGTCATTTGCCCGAACTGTATAGAAGCCAAAGATAAAAACCTGTTATATTTAATGACATTTGCAAGTCTTGCATCTATCTACTTATTCTTGAAATTTTTCTAATTTCACTTGTCCTGGTTTGACTGAAACAGAACTATTTCTGCTTTCAGTAGATTTTTTTTCCTTCAGTTAAGTTTTCTTAGTAACTGCCCTGTCTGAAGCTGACTGCAGGTTTCAGGCAGTGCCTGCTGTCAGAGCTGATGGCGGTTCATGTCTGGAGTTGTTGCTGGGGCAGGAGCGGGATTGTTATGCAGAAAGGCCCACGGGTGGGTGCTTGTTCCCCGCGGGCTCTCTTGGGCTCCGCTGTGCTCCCCGTGGGGGGAAGGTGGAGGAGGGGTCGCACCCCCAGAAGCTGCAGGGGGCACAGGTGACCCAGGACCGACCAATGCCGTATTCCGTCCCACCCACGGGAATACTCGGTATAAAGCTCAGGGATCATGGGGGTTGGCCCTCTCCGTCCCTCGTGGCCGACGGCCTGGTGGGACCCTGCTCGCTCCCCTCCCTCCGACCCTGACCGTGCACCCCCCAATCCGTTTTCCCACCCACTGTGGAGTTGAGTTCTGGGACGTCCAGGTGCCTGCCCTGTCTGGTGAGCAATGCAAGCCTCGCAGTCATCATCAGGAAGAACAATATCGGTTTTGTATATTCTATTTCTATTATTAGTACTATTAGTTTTAATGTTATTTATACTCTTTTCACTGTTATTATTTTATTAAAGTTTGGTTTACGTTCCAGCCCGCCCGTCTCTCTCCCTTTTCTCCTCCCCACTCTGGGAAAGGATGGGGTTGACAGAGAGCATCTGCCACCCGCTTTAAGCACCAGCCCAGCCCTAAACAGTGACATCACTATGGTGAGGTAGTTCATTTTTTCAGTCTATGGTTTTCATAATTTTGGGTCTTCTGAGAAAGAAGCTAAGCAACTGATCCAAAGGATTGGAAAATCTACTCTGGGTTCAATACCTATGTATTTCTTCTTTAATTGCTTAACCTACCTACCTAACTTAAAGTATATTTCCTTTCCTACAGAACTAATTTGAGCATAAATAGATGATAGGACATTTAATTTAGCTGCCATGACAACGGCCATGACCAAGAGGTTTAGAAAGCTGGTAGTAGAGAATCATCTCATTTCCCTGTGCTTCCCACAATTTTTCTTTCCATTTGGCCAAAATCTCAGGCTCCTACTGCATCTTTACATTGCTTTATCCTATGGGTTTTCAGAGCTTCTTTCAAAGATTGCTGTTTAGTCTCAGCTGTTAGCCTTAATGAACTATACCCAGATTTTTTTTTTTAATGGTTACAACTATGTGTGCAATGAATAGCAAATGGAGAGGATAGTGTGGAACCACCCTAAAGAAGCAAAGATTTCAAACACTAGTGATCTACAATGATAAGTTAATATAGGTGCACAGCTTCCCAATGGTTAGCATTTACTTCTCCTCCTCCTTGTTTGATTTCCATTAATAAGACCATACACTCTATGGCTTGGAAAACTACTCTGGGAACTTCATATTCAACATGGAAGCACTTAGTGTTAAATCACTGAATCATAATCTTGTAATTGTCCACATTTATTTTCCATGTGATAAAGTTATTAAAGAATTTAAGAATTGTACATGACACTTACTGGAGCTTCTCTCATATTCAGCAAGGAATGAGATGGAGGGAAGGTGCCCAGGCGCTTTTTGAAACCCTCTTCCAGTGTCATTCCCCAGAATTGACTGTAGTTGTCAGCTTTCCATCTTCCTCACAGACAGAAAACAAACAAACAAAACCCACGTTAAAGATACCACTCACATTAATACCTTGCTCCTTTGTAAGAGCGCCACTAACAACAACATTCTGAAATAAATCTTTCAAATTACATTTCAAAACCTTGTATTCAACATGCACAAGAAAATACTTAGTACGAGTTCTTCCACTGCAAATGAGTGTAGGATGGAGCAACACAGCCGTATGTGAAAAGTGGTGATTTGAGGTCAGCGTCATGTCAGCCTGCAGAGATGAGCATGCAATGCTTCAGAGAAGTACTGGAAAACAAGATGCTCAGTCATAACAATTACTGTTCTCTTGAAGTTGTGCTCGAATTATGCTTTGGACTAAATGCTCACAGAGAACTAACAGCTTCATGTACTGACTTACATTGCCTTCAAGCTCTCCTGCACCAGCAGTGAGACACTGTTGAACCCAGCAGAAAGCCCTGCTGACACCTTCTGCCCGAATTTTACACCAATAGCCAAGTTGAGAGGAAGGGCTCCGCACAGCTCTTTAGTTATTCCCTCCCTACTTTCAGGTAGACTAGACTCAGATTGTAGTGTTAACCCTGCAAACTGTGTGCACAAAAGAAAAAAAATACCTTGCAGCCATATATATTTGGAACACACTGACATTTATTATTACTGGAAAAGGGCTGAACCACAGGGGAGAGCATTCCCTTTACCCATTTCTTTCTTGCTTGTGTATGAGGACCAAGAAGGTGGGATTCATGCTGCCCAAATGAGAAGCCTCATTGCTTTTGGTCTGCCTGTAGTCAGCGAAGACTATAAGCACTTACAGAAGTTGAGCCAGATCTCAGGCGGGCTTAACCACCCTGTGGCAAACCCTACCGCTTACCACTGACAAGAGAGGTGAAGGGCTGCAGGTGCCTACCTTAATTGTCTATCCTAACGGAGTTGGTTTGAATGTCTCCCATGAAGTACAAAATATTTCAGCACTAAGTCATAGCTTCAAATCTGGGCAGGCTTCATTGGTGAATTTAGCACCTCAGCTCCTAGGGAGGCAATCCCTGTATTTTTGTCTGTGAACGGCCGGCAGGCTCCCAAGGCACAGCTCTGGGACTGGCGTGTCCCTAATCCCTCTGCACTACCTGGGGATGAGAATGAGAACTGACAGCAAGAAAAACAGTGAGCCTCACAAAGTTCTGATATCTTGGTCCCTGTTTGGCCCATCCTCTCCTCTTCCAACACTACCTAGAGACCTATTATGTGGAACAATGCTTTTGAGGGAGGAGAATTTTAAGTATCTATCCCAAGTAATAAACAAAGTGAAGAATAAGGGAAGATGACCTCTATAGCATTTTGTGAGAAATAAATTGTACTAAGTTTGAAGAATGTTTTGGATAGATGTTTACAATTTCAACTCTTACCAGCACTTTCAATATCTTTCCATTTAAAACTCTGTAATCTGCCAGAGATTTAGGAAAGTTTCACAGATGTACATTCATTGTCGAATTGCTGTAATGTAATTGAGGAAGGAAAAGGTGGGGAGGACTGCATAATTTGTAGTTTGCACATACATACAGCTAGCGATACAGTGGTTTACAACCAAAACTTAAAATAAAAGTGTTCTCACCCATAATCTCCAGAATTGATGTGCTGAATTAAGTCTCGGCGAACAAGGCATACTTCTTTTGAACACTTCCAGAGACTTTGGAAGCATTTGCTGAAAGGGCAAGAATATCACTGAGCAGAAAATGAATTGTCAAAGGAAAAATATGCAATTTAACAGCAGAAGGAAGATGGAGGAAAAAAGATATTAACAATATAAATGTCACATAGTATTTATGAAAACACAGTGCTGCTTCTCACTACTCCACTACCTAATGAATCCTAACTGGAACAAGGTAGAGAGGTTTACAGCTTGTAGGAAAGGTCGTATTTGAAAAATTTTGCTTCCATCTTTGTGAGACCAACCAGGGAAAAAAGACAATGTCCTATAAATGAGATCTTTTGGGGTAGTTTCACTCTGGAAACCCAGAAAGGAGCTATGTGGTCGTAGACACCTTGCTCCAAGGACCCTGGGCTAAAGTCAGGGCAGTGGGTGCCCCAGTCCTGTTCGGGTGCTGCTGGAGCACCCTGGGCTGCCCCGGGGGGTGGAGGTGCAGGGCTGGGCCTTGGAGAGGCCATCGGGGTGGTGGCTCAGGCAGCCAACTACCAGGTCTGGCAGTAGACCTCCCCTGCCTGCGCTGTCTGCTCCTGTCCCAAGGCAAAGAAAGGGGTACTCAAACAGTTCATCCCTTTCCTACATAAATACACATATGTATGTGTTCTTCCCTTACGAAATAATGTAAGATCTCATCACTCGTGCCAAAGAAGTGAGGAAGACGTCCTAAAATAACGCCCTGAATTTTAATGACACTTGTTTTGTCTGTGTTCAGGTCAATGCCTACGTCTAGGCTGAAACCATTTTGGCTCAGGTCAGAGCCAGCAGATTGACTGAGCAGGAGCAGAATTAGGCCAGGGAGGAGAAGTTAATACTCACATTTTCATATCTCTATTAGAAAGGGCACTGATCTCTTGCCATTCTTCTAAGTTGGATGTAATCTAATTCTACAATACCTTAATATAGCACAACTCTTCCAGCCATTTTGATTTGATTACATGTTTAATATGAATTTAAGAATGCTCACTACCTTAATTCCTGTTTCATGACATATGCTAAGTAAAATTCAATTTGCTGTTCTCTGAAATGTTACCAGGAATTGCAGTTGTCTTTGATTATTGTTCCTTCTCCGTAATATCGACCATCTTTGTAACAACCTGCCAACATAACATATAGATGTGTGAAAAAAACCTGTAATTTTTGAAGTGAGTTAACCTCTTGCTACTATTGAATTCATTGGCTGTATGTGGTATGCATAAATTATTTAGTTGAAAGTCAGCAACATCTATTCCCAGTTTTTTCCAAGTAATGAAGACAGTTTGAGGTATTTTAATTTTTTACCAGGCAAATCATCATTCATAGTAAATAAAGCCAGCAACAGATACAAAATGCCCACTGAAAAATCATTATCTTACCTGTAAACAAAAATAATTCTTCAAATAAAGTTATTTTCCAGTAATAAACTTAAAAAGAATACATTTCTAATAAAAATAATTTTATAATTGGCAATTGAAATAGAAATAAGTTTTTCCAATTATAGACTTTTAAAAACTAATAACTATTCCTAACCTATTGTAATATATTCTTTTTCCTTGTCAGTTTAATTCCTCTTTGAAAAACAAACAGATCAATTATGTTTCAAGGTAAATGTATGTTTCATATACTCTCCGAAACCCAGTATAAAATCTAAATTGAGTGATGATTTTTCCAAACAAATACATGCCTCCCAATTTTTTTCTTTGATGACACTTCACTGAGGAAAGACTTTGTGCAGGTTTTAACATCTTCCACATAAACTGTTTCTTCAGTGTGCTTGATTGTCAAAGTTTCAGTAAAAGAAAGATCCAGAATGCCTGTGCAGGGCTTCGGATCAAGTCTATAACAAACACTGTACATTTGTTTTCCAGCCTGTTCTCATGGTTTCTCCACTGGTGAGCCCACAGGTAGAGATGGTGCTCCTTCCCCCACCGAAAGAGGCTGGAGTCAGAACTCCCAAGTTCTCCTTTCTCCTCCATTTTCAAGAAACTTAAACCCTATTTCATATTAATATAGCGTTGACTTGCATTTGCATTATACCACACTTTTGCCCACCACAAGTGTGAGAAGACCATCCCTCTTATGGCAAGGGCTGGAATTTGTCTGCCCAGACATCTCCTTTATTGGCAGGAGAGAAATACGCATTTCTAAGCCATAGCTAATTTCATACCAAAGTGCAGAAGCAGACTAGAGCTGATGAATTAATTACAATTGCCTGTCTTTCGCTGTTAGTCGTACAGTAGGCTATGTTAGCTAGCGCAGACGTAGGTGAGATATATCCCACCTAAGCAGTCCGAGGCCTGAAGTTCCTCCTCTAATTCAGCTTCTGCTAAGATCTGAGATATTTTTCAGGGAATATGCAAAGCAAATTACTGAAGTGTCACATTTTGTCACAGTCTGCCACAAAATCAGCATCAGACAGTAGCTGGAAGGAGGCATCAAGCAAGATAGTTCAAATATATAGAAGGAAGAAAATAGCGATGCAGCATCTGAGCAACAGGATGGAGCCCCACCGGAGCTCTGCTGGCAGGCCTCACTGCCCATGCCCGATAAAAAATGCAACCCTGGCCAAGTACAGAAGAAGCTTTCCAATAATGTATGTTTCGGGAATTGAAAATTAAAATCGTACAGGTTCTTTAGTCTAGCCAAATTAAGACTTAGAGGGCCAGGAGTGCTGCCTGAGGCATCAGTGGCAGAGAGCAGAGATATGTAAGGTCAAAGACACTGTTTGCATGAGAGTACAGCAAGATTGGCCGTGGATGTGTTCGGTTGGAGTATGAATATATTAAGTGGGAAATTAATTAACTTGAAGGTGCAGCCTGATGACTTTGTGAATGGGATTATATGATGTGAAAATCATGATTGGAAGGAAAAGTATTTGATAAATGAGAACTTCCATGCTAGTCCAGCATTCCTATACCCTTACAGCTCTTACTTCGTTTGCCCCCAGTATTGATGTAAGTACTTCTGTCAGTGAAACGTCTCCAGGTTTACTTGCTTGTAGGCCAGATCTTGACTGTGTAGTGCAAAAGCAATTAGCAAACTGTCTGGATGCCACTTTTAGACCACCAGCAGAATGACACCCAGTATGTTGACTCTGACAGGGCTTTTTGTACCGTCAGAGTGATTGAAGCAAAAAGATAAAATAAGTAATAAATAGAGTCAATAACTAAAACTCTAATAGTTCTTCCAATATCAAAAATTTAAATAATAATAATAATAAAAAAATCCAGAACTTCTATTTGGTATCTAAGGCAGGAATGTGCACAGTTTCTTCTGAAACTACACAGGAAAGTAATCGAAACATACTGAATGCTGGGTTCGTAATGGCAAAGTCAAAGCAGTTCCACATCATTAAATCAAGACTGGCCCTCAGCATGGTGCACACCCATAGAAGAAGTCACAGCATAGCTTACTGCTGCCATGCACCAAGTCAGTGAATAGTCGAGGATCCAAAAATAAAGTACCGTTTTATTTTATTTTTCAATTTAATTATATTTATTTATTTGCTGCTCATTCTGGCCCGTGTAAAGCACTTCAGTTTACTGGTTTATTTAAAGAAATATGACTCAGGAAGCACTGAGAGCAAAGCCATACGCAACCAAAAGATCAAAATCTTCCAGGTGAAGAGTACTTTGGCATATGTGGTTTTCTAGTGTTTAAATAATTCTTAGCCAAAGGCAGAACTTTAGTCTCAGTTACTAAAAGTCAGCTAATATATCATTTCTAAAAGTGCTTCATAGTCCCCTCTACCTTCAGGCATTCAGTACTTTTTGTTTCTCCATTTTTTCCTTCCAGTTAGGTTCTCTCTTCCCTGTTCCCGAGATGTTCCAGTTCTAGAAATTTTCTTTAGAGTTTTTTGGTTTTTTACTGCTATATTTTGGCTGCTTTATTATTTTCCTTTTACCCTCTAAATTACTTACACAACAAATATCCAATAAACAGATTTTTAAAAGCTGCAGACTTTCCACCAGGGAAGCACTTTAAGGATCAGAAAAACAGGATCTTGTTTTGAGATGAGATATAAAAAAAATTAAAAATAAGCTCACCTATAGGACAAATAAGGTGCTTGAATAGTGTAAATATAATTGCTATCCCTGGCAGGTATGTACAGTCCAGGAGTTACGAAACAGTGAACATACATGCAAAAAATTGGATTAAGGAAGACAGTAAAAATATTGCCCCTCACCTATGCCCTTATATAAACCATGGCAAACTACTGCAGGCTTTGTAGTAATTAATTTCCATGAAACGCTTTGCCAAACTAGACCCTCAGGCTGTCAGCTCTGGAGCAGAAACGCTGCTAAATGTTTATGTAGAGCTTATGACAACAACCCCCTGGTCTGTCAGAAATAATATACACCACTGCACCAAATAAATGTGAAACAAATGTCTTTATTTACATAAATTATAGAGCATTCATTTTGATGATTAGAAACACTTTGGAAAATCAAATTTGGTTTACAGCATTTCTGTCACTCCCACTTAGAAGATTTTGCCTGCATGTCTGGCTTAAGAGCACAGCCTCCTGAAGAGTTTGTGATCTGAGTACCGAACTGCAAGCAGCAGGGTTATTGCAAAGAAATAGTTAATTTAAAAATGTCATGGTAGTATTTTTGTGGATTTTAGGCTCTTGAAAGTTTGATACAGTCTCCACATTTTCAGACAGTTATGGTCTACCAATGGTAAGAAGCTACATAGTCTTAAAATCCACAATTCTAAACTTTTCTCTCCAGCAGAGATTTAGCCTATGCAGGAACCAAGGGATGAACAGCTGATCATTCTTTTGCAATCTCTAAGTCCTAAAAAAATAGACTGAGTTTACGGTAGTCCTGGAAGAATTTCCACTACAAAATAACTAGTAAGAAACTAAAATATGCCAGAAATCCTTGTTCTAATCACATCCCTTCACCTACTGCTGCACCTGAGCTGTTGCGGGAAAAATAGTGTCCCACGGGAAAGTTATACTTGATCAAAACCTTTGCAGAATACCTCAGAGCAGTGTCATTCAGGATAACCTTCAGTTTTCTTGACAATTTACTTGTACTGATAGATAAAAAATTTAGAGCTTGCAGTTCATCTCAAGTTAATCTGTGAAGCTCTATTGAAATAGTTGAGATTACACTAATTTTCACAGAATCACAGAATGGTTGGGGTTGGAAGGGACCTCTGAAGATCATCCAGTCCAACCCCCCTGCCAAAGCAAGGTCACCTACACCAAGTTGCACAGGATGGTGTCCAGGCAGGTTTTGAATATCTCCAGAGAAGGAGACTCCAC
>NW_009614473.1:0-40017 GCF_000690535.1 Cariama cristata | reverse complement strand
GAGGGTGTCCAGGCAGTTTTTGAATACCCCCAGAGAAGGAGCCCCCCCAGCCTCTCTGGGCAGCCTGTGCCAGTGCTCGGCCACCCTCCAAGTACAGAAGTTCTTCCTCATGTTCAGATGGAACTGCCTGAGGTTCAGTTTGTGCCCGTTGCCCCTTAACCTGTCGCTGGGCACCACTGAAAAGAGCCTGGTCCCATCCCCTTGACACCCACCCTTAAGGGATTTGTAAGCATTGATCAGATCCCCTCTCAGTCTGCTCTTCTCCAGGCTGAACAGACCCAGCTCCCTCAGCCTTTCTCCATCAGGGAGATGCTCCAGTCCCCTCATCATCTTCGTTCCCCTCCATTGGACTTTCTCCAGTAGTTTCTTGTCTTTCTTGAACTGGGGAGCCCAGAACTGGACACAGCACTGCAGATGTGGCCTCACCAGGACAGAGCAGAGGGGGAGGAGACCCTCCCTCGACCTGCTGGCCACAGTCTTCCTCATGCACAGCAATTATGATCCAATGAGGTTATCTCTGAGAAGTTTCAGGTAAAACAGAGGTTTTGTCCAACAGCAATATGATCTAAGCAATGCTAAAAACATGTCCCTAGAGACAAAGATATAACAGCACGTATAATTCTTACTCCAGTTTCATGTTCAGTGTCTGTATCCACTGTGTCTTTAGTCACATTTTTAGGATATATACACTTTAAAGATTAATCAGTAATGTTACTTACAAGTATATTTTTATCATGATGCACTAACGCTAACTGAGCATTTTCTCTATACCTACCCGATGCTGGAGGTGGCCAAGGCTCATCTGACCTGGTGGGCTCAATGAGGTGGTCGCAGACATCCCAGTAGTCAGCACAACAGTCTACAGGGCCAGGAGAATGTGAGGCACAGAACTGATCACAGTAACATATAGCTGCTTTGGAGACGATGTTAAAGCTGCAGTCATCATTTCTTCCTGTGCAACAGCCTCGTACACTGCAGGATCTTCCCTGATACAGACTCCTTTTTAGCCTGTTCCACTTTGCAGAACCGCCATCTTCAACAGAGTAAACTCCTCGGGGGAAATTTCTTCTAGAGTCAAGCTGCTTTGCCGTCCAAACTTCACTTGCAATGCAATACAAGAGCAATATCTGACTTTTGAGCCACATTTTTCTGCATCTAGCAGCCTTTTTTTAAGGCTCTCTGTGCTCCACTTTATCAGTAAATGTTCATTTACTGTAGATGTAGTACCTTCAGTTAGTATTCAGAAAGATATCTGAACAGAAAGCTGCAGATTATGATTTTCTAGGAAGAGTCTGTATGTGTTAATTATTAGTCAGACATGTTGCAAACTGATTTATTTGCCCAAGATACAGAGATACTGGAAACAGAGCCACAACTATGTATTCGTCATTATGAAATGCTGAGTGCATTCTTTTACAAGTGAGAAAGTTCACAGTAAAGGTTTCAGAATACACAGAATATACATGGTCCGATATTTTAGTTCATTACTTTTAACTTCTAAAATCAAAACAATGTGAGGAACGAGTACATGATGTCAAAGGAAGCTGTCTTTCTTTCAGGCTTCATTTACCTGTAACTAACATGTTCTCCATATGATTGGAAACTATATAACACTTAGATTGCATTTCATCTACATTTTCTTTTCTGATATGCAGGGCTCTATCACTGCAGTAAATGTATCCTGCATCGCTCACTTCAATCTTATTTCCAGTGATCTAGCTTAGCTTTATATGCTTCATTTTGCACTGTTTTACTGTAGGCAAATTCAGAAAAAGTCAGGTGATATTCACTGTAAACTATTACACAAAGATACTCTTTTAAGGTTTGCTTTTCTTTAGTCAAAATGAACTTGGTAATCATTGTAAATAGCGTAATAAATACTCACTGGTGAGTGCTCATCTCTATTTAAAAAGGAAATGGTTGTATTAATAAAAACACAGAGAAAACCAGTGCAGATATCAAAAGATAAGCCTAACAGCCTTTACTACTTGATCTATGATCTCCAGGTTTTGGAACAGCACGCCTAAAGAAATACACATGGTACTGTTGCCAAAACTTAAAATATTCAGAAAAAAGCAACAAAGAACTTTGAAGTTCCCAGCAGAGATAGCATATAAGGCTAAATTCAAAAAAATATTGTATTTTCAAATCTAATCTGCTCCAAGACAATTTAAGCTTCCAAAGCTGAGCAAACAGAGGTAAAAAACAGTTGCCCTTCTTATCTCCATTTCGTAGTAAATGAGAGGAACCTGCAGAAGTTGATGGTAGACTGTTGTCTAGATCTTTGTGACTTCAGCTGGGCTGTGCAGCGCTGTGGGAAGTCATAGTATCAAAGGGCAGCTACTTTTGAAAGCACAGCTGGCAGCACAGCTGGTTTGAATGCACTGCCATGAATGGCAGAGACATTAAGAGGGAATGTGTGTGTGTGTGTGTGTATTTATATATATGGGCTTGTAACCCAAATGTTCAAGTCTTTAATACAATTTCTTGCCAGCAGTGCTTTTATTGGACCTGCCTCCCACACTGTCCCCGCCACGGCTAAAGAACTGCAGATGAGGGAAAATTGCATCACACCACGTGATTTTTATTTTGCTCTGTTGCAAGCAACCTTCTGTGTGGAAGTTAATATAAAGGCCAAGGTCAGCAATGTACAATCACTGTACATCACATAATAGGACATAAATCTTAGCCTTCAAATTTGCTCTGTGTTTTTTTTGTTAAGTTTTGTTTATGAGACAAAAATCTGGACAGCGTTAAGTCTAGACTGCTATAATGCATCAAATATGATGTGAGGAAAATGAGAAAAGGCATGTTCTTGGAAACTCAAGTGAAATGCTCTCTAGAAATGATAATCCACTGCTTTTCCTTATGTTTGTGCAGCTCCATCAGTTCCAAGAGAATGACTCCTGACTTGCACTGACATTAGCAAAATGCAAATCTTCTTCGTTATTACAGATCTTTGGAAAATTTTTTACAAAGTTATCTCCTTCCTCTGGAAGCATAAGAAAGAAAAAATGCTACCATATGTGATAAATGTTACCAGCCAATCAGATTAAGTGAACAGGCATATCTGTGTTTTAAGTTAAAGACCTCTGATTTCATTTGGTTTTGTTTGGTGTTTTGGTTTTTTTTTTTTTAAATTTTAAACTTTAAAGACTTGATGATAAACCAGAGGCAAGGGATTTGCTTGTAAATTATGTGAGCTAGTTTACACAGGAATGAGATTTCTTTTAAAGGAAAGTGAAAACGTAACTTGTACTTTGTTTTGTAACACAAGAAACTGTGCTGAAACTTGATAAAATCTGTTTTTCCCAATTGCTGGCATGTGTTCAAACCTTAAAAAAACTCACAAACCTATTCTATTGTGGTTCAGCAAATATTTTTATTTCAGTAGTGTCCTTTACAAGCAAAAGTAGCTCTCTGCTCACTGTATGATAGCACGCACTGACTTACCTGTAACTGTTTAGAAACAATTAAACATAATCCTTTTTCTCTACTGAAGACTAACCTATTCCAAGTATAACAGTTCTGCTAAACTTTTGAGTTAGAGTCCTAGTTCTAGTCTGCACAGTTAAGTACAAAAATATCTGACTTGTACTTGTTTAAGCACTACCTGATATCTACCCTTGAGCTTCAAAAAACACCACACGTTTGCCAGGGAATCAATATTAATATCACTGAACACTTGGTGGCGTAACAAATAAAAACCAGTTTAAAATGTCTAAGAATGTCTTTAAAGCTGGAGCAGTATTATTCCATAACCTTTCTTTCAGAAGTCTCCCTGATTTGTCTGAATTAGTCTATTGGGCATCATAAAAATGTCATTTCTAATCACCTTCAAAGTACAGGTGATAGCAGTGGCTGGCGAGGCTCTGGGTGCTGAAGGTCACTCCCAGGATGGATGGCAGAAGAACCCATCAGAAGATCACAGCACCTTCCCTTCTTCTGGCTGCCACAACTGGCCTGAGGTCAAGCCTTGCTCCTAGACCCAGAGGGACAATTGCAGCATTGCTACATTGTACCAGGAAAATGAAGTGATTCTTGGCCAGTTTAGGAAGAAACCAGGATGCCAGACCCTGATTCAGCCTTTTGCCAGTAGGCACAACTCAATGCATCAGAGTCTCTGTGTAATTGCTTATCTCCAGTTCAAACTCTGCAACGATACAGACCATCCCTTTCTTCAAACTCAAACAGAAATTTAACTAGTGACTCCTTGCACAAAGTACATCACTAATTTGTAATGGCTACAATAGTTCGTACTTACTACTCTTTATTATTAAAGGCTACAACGAAATAAAAGTTTTTAAAGCAAAACTACTTCACCAAAAGTGTTATCCCACAACGTCTTCTCTCTCCCCTGTACTAATGGCAGAATCGGATTCACCCTCCCAAACTGTGAGTGACTAGCTCCTAGATGTGCTTATGGAGAGAAAAGCTGTGTGTTAAAGTGATTTTCTTACTGTCACTTTGGTCTCCATATGTTCAGAGCAGGCGCTTTCACCCAGTTTGGCAACAGCCTGGCAGCTCACTGCTGTGGGTTGTTGGCATGGTATCAAACACTGCCACTTTGAATTCAAACCTTTCAGGGCTGCCTGTCTCAATTCTTATGATACTAATCCAGTTTGTGTGTAACTCAGAATAATGGTTCAAGTGACAAGTTTCATCAGATTTCTAAGCAGAGTCCTGCCACAGTGCAACTTGCTATACACAGCCTCTGGAACTAATGTGCCCAGTTCCTCAGACATTTAAATCAACAGATTTAGGGTCAAAGTCAGAGGTAGAGGAAGAGAAACTGAGCCCAGTTGCCCATGTCAAAGAAATCTTATTCCTCACACACATAGATTCATACACACAAGTCCTCAAGCACTGAGACTCAACAACCACAGGTAAAAGAATATGACCTTATAGGTATTACATCTTATAAAGTAGTTGCTACAGCCTTATAGCCTTTTCACTCTTCCCACCACAGTAATTCACCATGCATGCTTCCCATCCCAGCTGCAGTGCTCGGGCAACCTCAAGTCAGCAAGTGCCATCTCATTCTTCTTATTGTCAACCATACTCCAGCATTGTCCTGAGCTCAGCCCACTCTGGGCTTAGCCAAATAAATACATGCGAAGAGTGGGAGAACCTGTGCATGAACCAGTACAGTATACATGCAGCCACACAGCTGCAAGTTCTCTCCTAAACCGTGTTTTGCTAGGGCTTGTAGAATGGGTAACAGTCATTGTGGCTTACGTCTAGATAGGAACCTCTCAGGAATCAGGCACGGAAATCTCGGCAGTGGCCCCAACATATCACGGACCACATGCCACCTCCGTTACGCTGTCAGTGCAGATTATTGTGGACATAGT
This sequence comes from Cariama cristata, assembly GCF_000690535.1. Classification (NCBI taxonomy): domain Eukaryota; kingdom Metazoa; phylum Chordata; class Aves; order Cariamiformes; family Cariamidae; genus Cariama; species Cariama cristata. The sequence continues at coordinate 34,663 of NW_009614473.1, read as the reverse complement.
TTCAGAGAGGTGGTGCTTGCAGTGAGCTGGCAAATCTCAAACCTCACCAACCGGTTAGAGATGAAGGAGAAAGGGAACATACTGTGTTTTGCTGTTAGTGTGAGTTCTCAGAAGGTGTTGTGCTGGTGTTGCATTGTGTACCTACTGGTACATCTCAAATATGTGGCCCTATCTGATCCCACCAGTGAATGTTGGCACTCCATGTCTAAACTCTTCTCTTGACCATGGGTAGCCTGACAATAACAGAGGCAAAAGTAGCCCCCAGACCATTAGAAATCTGAACAGGTTGTCCATGTGCCTACCATTAGTCTTACCACCAAGCAGGCTTAGAGGCACTTCGAATACATACTAAGTTTGGCATTCTTGCAATGTGAGTGTCACCAGTCCACTGCTAGAAAAGCCAGCTTGCAACAGGCTCTTCCCTTAACTTGTAAGCTACTCTGTGCCATTTGCTTTGGGGTGTATGACTTGACTAGTGTAGAAATAGCCTCGGATTGCCCTGTGTACGGCTAGATACTACTCCTTGCACAAGTGAGAGAATTTTTATATGTCCACTTCAGTGCTCTACTGAAAACAAGAAATACTATTAGGTCCTTGATGGGTAAACCTATTACACCTTGTACAATATTTATAACATGGTTATAGTTATAGATGGGTTTATGTGTATGAATTTATATCTATTTTTTTAAGTTTTCAATATTTTTTGTTAAATTTACCTAGATGTGATGATTTCTATCCCCTAGAACTCTCTCTTGAACTGAATCAAATGCTTTTCTCATTTTTTTTTTTCACCATCTGGTTAATGGGTGTGCCATCCACAAGATGTACACACTTAACTTCTGTAGAAACTAATACAAAAACAAACCTTACACATCTACCAATCTGTAATGACATTCTGAAGGATATTTGTGCTCCCGTATCAAGGGAAAAATGTATATTTTATCTATATAGAGAGTCTTACTGATTGCTGAACTCCTTTTCTGTTTTCACAGTTCCAGAATTCAATGATTTAAATGCAGACTGGATTGAAATGACACCAGGTCCAATAGCACAAGGGGCTGAGTAGCCTAAGGACTATTCAACTTAAACTGTTTTTAGTTTTAACATTTTAACCGATGATAATATTCTATAACTTAGTTCAGCACATTAATTTTAATGAAAGCAGCAGCAATTCCTTATTAAAATATTAATCTTAACCACAACATACAGCAATGTGTCAGGAGGTAAAATGTTCCTGCACACCAGGACAGGGCTGCGATGCAAAGGTCCTGAACATATACGTATTTGTAGAGTGATTTGTGGTTCAAAGGATCAAGGGATCAGGGAGAAGGCAGTTGACTCTTGCAAGCATAGATAGTCAACTTTCTTAACTTTCATAATGCCTTTTGGAAGCAAATTGTTTAAGATCCAAGTTCGGAACATTGTGTGGGAGCAGCACAGGGTCGAAAAAACAGCAACATAAACTGGTGAGGAACGTGGTGGTTATTCCACGTGAGTCAGGAGTGCAGCTGGTAATTCTGCCTGCCCTCATCGGCTGGCGTGGACTCAGCCTGGCTAAAAGGCCTATGAATATTGCATGGCAGGGAAGAATCACTGTGCATGCTGATTGCTGGGGGTGCTGACACAAATGTGAACAATTTCTGGAGTATTTCAGAAAATGTAAGTGTCTGTGTGGTGGCAAAATGTAATCAAGGTTAAGAGCGTGGGAGCATTCCTTTCCCGTCTATGCTGCCATTTGTTCTCAGCTATTTGAAATACGTGGAGCTAGATTTACAGGAATAAAAATAGGAATCACTACAAGGATGTTGCAACAAAAATACAGCTTTATTTAATTTCAACATTTATATTATTTCTAAAGAACATATGCTGTGTTACATTGGGCATCTCTTATACCAGTAAGCACTTCAAGAAACAGTATTTCAATATGGCACACTTGTGTGTGTATCTCTGGTGTTAATCATGTTAGTACATAACATTATCTCTTAAAAGAATATTTGATTGTTATTATTGCTTTGCAATTAGCATACGGGAAGTATTTTTTTTTTAATGGTGCTTGAAATAACATTTGTGCCGTGGATTCCTTCTCAACATAGAAACAGGCCTCAAAATACTCTACAGTTTAAACTCTTGATCCTAATTCGGGGCTGGAAAAGAAGAATTTTCACATGAACACAGGTCAAAAATATGTATAATTAAACTGTATAACATACATTGAGGTCACTTGGTTTTCCTAACCTGATGATCTGGCTAACAAATGTAATGCATAGTTTCACAGAAAAAAAAGCCCTAAAGATCTATTCAGCCACCTCGTTTGTGCTATAGCTGTGGGAGAAGATGACAACTGGCAGACGAAACCTACCTTGTGAGATGCTTGCCTGACTTTTTAGCAGCCTGGGGTAAATTGTTTTAGCACTTAAATTTCCACATAGCGACAACTGTCCAAATTCTAAACTAAAGCTCCCTCCCTGAAATTTAGGCCCATTTATTTTACTCCTTCTTTCAGGAAGGATGGAGAAGTGGCGAATATCCCTTTATAACAGTCCATCACGAATAAATATAAACTGCTGTGTCTCTACTCTGTCCTAATTTCTTTCTTTTGTGTGAAGGCATTGAAGCATTTACATCTTTTCTAAATCTCCCAGTTGTTTCCCACATCCCATGCAAGTGATTCTTCACTAATACCGAACAGAGACGAGTAATTACCTCCATCATATTATAAGCACTCCCTTCAACATCTCCCTGGAATGGCATGTTTTCATTAAAGCATCGCCTCTTCAACTCAGATTCAGTTTGCAGTCCCCTGTGATCCTTAGGTTCTCTCCTGCATTATTATTGTCATTCCATTTCTATCTCTGCTTTTCATATTTCTTTGTACTGGTCTTCAATGAATTTTACCATATCGATTTCAAGCCGTTCCTCTAATGTAAGTGACATTTTTTGAATTCTAATCCTGCCTTCCAAGCTGCTTGCAAGTCCTCCCAAATGGGCATTATCTATAAATTCAGTACGCTTACTGTCCATGTGATTGAGCAAGTAATTAATGGCAATGTTTTATAGTGCTAGAGCTAGAAGACAGCATTGTGGAAGCCTTTCTGAGATGTTCTCCCACTTTGGCAGCAAATGGTTGAGTCCAACTTTCTGATCAGTTGCACATCTACCTTATATGAATTTAATTTAGTCAGTATCTGCTTCTCTTGCTTATGAATGTCATGTGGGACTGTGACGAAGATACGTTGTGTCAAATACATCCCCTATATCTGTTTTTCTGTCAAAGAAGGAAATGAGATCAACTTGATAGAAGTTGTTTCTGATGTGTCCCTGTGCAAGTTGTCTTACCTCCTTACTATTCTCTAGATGCCTACAAATGGGGTGTTTAATACTTTGTTCCAGTGTCTTGGAAATGCTATTTAGGCTGACTTTGCTGTAATTCTTTAGATTTTCCTTTCTTGCTTTGTTAGATATGCCATTGTGTTTGCCTTTCTCCAGTTTTCTGGGAATCCTGCTAATCCTGCTAATCACTTGCGTTTGAGAAATTGCATTGATCAAGTATTTTAAGGGTAAGTTTCATTAGGCTGTGCCATCCTGAATACTCAGTTTACCTCAATATTCCTTCAGGTGTTCTTTTCCTTTTCTCTCCATGATCCTACTCCCAAATTCTTAATAATAACTGAAATAAACTTTTAATCATAATTAACTTTTTTTTGGTGAAGATCGAAACAACAAAAAAAAGGCATTAAACATTTCAGCCTTTTCTATGTCAACTGTTTGCTGACCTCTCTTATTAAGTACTGCATCATATCTGCTCTCAGGCATAGCACATTATTTGCAATATAGTATTGTTTAACTCTAGCAAATGATTCATTTTAATGGCATTATGTGGCTACGCACTCAAATATAAAATAATATTCATCTTATTTCAATGACGTTACTTCACAGTCTAATTCCAGATCATACCTCAATTTCTTCCAACTGTTTGATTGCGTCCCACTTAAAATAAATTCAATTGTGACTGTATTCTGTGATGCTAAGTGGAATTATTCTGCATAGGTAATTATTAATAGAAAATCATTCACCAGATATAGCCAGCTTATTATCCAAACACTAAATTGTATAGCTAAACCATTCTATCATCTTTTTAAACAAAAGTGTATAATTTTGTTGAAGTGACACTAAAGAATTAGATACATATTCAAAATGTGACTGTAATCAAGTCAGAAAAATAGTAATACTCACCATCATAACTAAACAGAATCTCTTTCACTGGCAACCTGTAGAAAAAAGGGAAAGGAGAATAAAAATTGCAGTATGTTAAACAGGCAGAGTTCTGCAAACTGTTGGACAACTTCATACAGCACCTTGTCTTTTAAAAACATTGTTTTCCTGCACTATTCATTTATAACTATACTTACTGAACTGGGAATGATTTTTCATGCATTGACATATTTGAGGAAGTACACTGCACATAGCAAATTTCAACAGACAAGTATCACCTTCACTAGATGCCCATTAGAGGACATTTCAGACTGATGATGAGTTTCCACTTCTTTTTTGGACCACATCCTGGAGGACAGAGCATGTGGCCAGTCTTGCATTCACATGGCGTGGATGTTACTTTCCTCCACCTTCACAAGGCTTTCAACGCACTCTCCTACAGTAACCTGGTACCCAAACCGAGGAGCAGGGTGGACTACAGAGTGGATGAATAACTGGCTGGACCACTGGTCTAAAAAGACAGTAATCAACAGTTCAAAGTCTCTATTCCAGATGGCATTTCAGAGGATGCTAGGGTGACATCTCCACTGGCAACCTGGGTGGCAGGAGAGCCTACATGTCCAGGAAGTCTGTGGATGTTACTAATTTGGAGGGGAGGGAGAGACTGATATGCTGAGGGTACAGTTCCCATTCTGGAGGACTTTGCCAGATTGGAGGAGTGGGCTAGCAGGAGCTTTGTGAACAAAGGCAAATACAAAATCCTACGTCTAGCTGGGGACAAGGGGGACAGAGGAAGTAAACACCCCTTGCAATGGTACAGGCCAGTGACTGACTGGCTGGGTAGCAGTTCTGCAGAGAAGGACCTGAGGTCTGCTTGACACCAAATTGAACATGGGTCAGTCCACCCTTTTGTGATGAAGGATGAGCTCACGTAAAATTGCATTAATTACAGCATAGCCAGCAAGTTGAGAAAGTTATTATTCCCCTCTGCTGGGCACTAGTGAGGCTGCATCTAGAACATAGTTTCCATTTTTGAGCCCTCCCAGTAGAGCAGAGCTATCAGGCAAACAGAGGAAACCCGATGGAGGACCATCAGAATGGTTGCAAGCATTCCGTGATTTCTGGGAAAGGCATATGACATATGAGGGGAGGCTACAAGTCTTGTTTAACCTGAAGGGTAGGCTAAGGAGTATCTATTTTCCCTCTCCAACTGTTTAAGTGGGGTTTATAGACAGCTCAGGTTTGCATGGTGAAAGGAAAAGAGGCAAAAAGTGGGGAAATTTTAACTAGCCATAAGGAAAAATATTTTTTATCATGAGTGGTCAAACACCATAACTAATTTTTGTCTGATTCTGTAATTCTAATTACTTATGCATTACTTCAGTATTGAATAACAAAAAAGCCTTCTTTAAACTACAACTGTGTTCTGACTGCCTATTCAGGGCAAACTCTTTTCCTCTAAAGTTGTTACATGGTACTCCTGCCATTATTCAAAGGGGACCAAATACAGCAGCTGTTTCTTAGTGCCAAATGGAATTAGATTAAAATGGCAGTTTAAATGACATACTGACACTTTGCACTTTCTCTGTATCACATTTGTATTACTACCCTTTCAGATTTTTTAATATAAATTGACCATATAAGTAATACATTTGCAGTAATTCTTTTTATAGCGATCACATTAGAAATAAAATCCTATAAATGCATAAAATGTTTTTTCCTTGTTAATGCATGGTGATCTAATATGCCCTTTCATGTCAGGGGGCTGATATGGAAACTTTTTACTTAAAATGAGATATCATCAAAGCTGGCCAAAAGTATTGCCCAAATACCCATTGCAAGTGTAAATTTCCTGTTGTATATATAAAGTATTAAAAATTGAAAAATTTAAAGCATTGTTAATGTATAAAGTAAATAGAAAACATGTCTGTGGATATTTCAACATTTTGTTTGAGAATTTACAAATGTGCATCATTTGGACATGCCTTTCTACTTACAAATATCAGAAGACTGCAGTTTATTTTAATGGCCCATCCATTTAGGAGGTTAAAGAATTTACTTTTGTTTGAGAATTTACAAATGTGCATCACTTGGACATGCCTTTCTACTTATAAATATCAGAAGACTGCGTTTTGTTTGAGAATTTACAAATGTGCATCATTTGGACATGCCTTTCTACTTACAAATATCAGAAGACTGCAGTTTATTTTAATGGCCCATCCATTTAGGAGGTTAAAGAATTTGCCACAGCTAACACCTGAAATTCTTATTCCTTTAGTAAAAGCAGTAGTTATTCCTACTTTTAATGTTCATTTGCAGGGTCATTAAATTTTCAGTTGTATGAGTTGTTATGGTGATATGGAGAGAGCCTAGGGCTGCAGTCCTTGGCTTGGTCAAATAAACTAAAGATGGTGAGACTATTGCTTCAGAGAGGTACTGTTCATTTTATTCCAAAACATTTTGGAAGATCACAGGTCAAGTCAGAACAGTTCTTGTTTTGGACATAAGTGACATCAAAAGATTTTCTAATTTGCACCATCTGAGAGCTTTTTCTATATATATTGCTGTTGCTCTTTGCCTTATTATTTGCTGCCTTAATCTCTACACTTAATCTCTGTGCAGCATTCTTTATGAATTGCCTAATGCTCCCTAGTTCATTAGATAATTCATAAGCTCTGCAAATCAGCAATGCTGCAAGGACCACTCTGACCCTTCATCCCAGGTGTGGGAACAGAAGAGATGATGACTGTCCCACAGCGTAACACATGCATGCTCTGCTGCTTGGCTGCCTATGGAGCTGGCAGCGATGCTCTGGCGTACCAGTGTATACCAGCTCTTCACTATCTGGAGGACAGGGCTGTAATTTTGTGCAACACTGAGAGTAAAAAGTGCATAGCACATCCGCGATGTGACAGGTGGAGAGCCCATGTTTGTGTCTCCAATGAAAGCACAAAGAGCAAGGCAGTCTTTTGCCCCAATATATCTGTGTGCAGGGGAGGACCTGTCCCAGCACCACATGGAAGAAGAAGGTGGTTGAACAAAGGAGTTGGCATTTGAATAGGAGCAGTTTCCAATACAGTTCCCCCTAGTTTTATTAGGTATCTTCCATACCCCTGTTCTTGCTCTGACAGGGATCTTCTTTACAAGTTGAAAAGGTATTGAATGGTACGTGAGAGCTGGATCATTGCAGAATAGCTAAGCTCCACCAGCAGCCTCCCTCAGGCTGTCAGGATAACCTGGAGGAGACGGTAGACCCTACTCTGCCCTCGTACCTTCCCACCTCATACCAGGCCTCTGCTATGGGCACAGCCCACACTCATCTGTCCCCACTTCACAGTGATCATGATGACAAGCAACTTTGTGGGCGGATTTTGTAAGCTTGGGGATTTTCTTTGTAAATCCAGGGTACAATGACAGGTTTTTGTGACTGGAAGAAAGTCACTCTGCTCTTGGAGTTTTGGTCTAATGTAAAAGCCCTTACATAAACACTTTAGTACAAGGACTCTTCCATAAAATGGGTGCATTTTCTTCTTATATGTAGAATCTATCAATGATTAATACTAAAGTTGACCTCTGACCAGGAGTACTCCTTATGTAAATAAAGATTAAGAGCAATGTATAACAGAACTTTGGACCTTATTGACATTTTCATAGAATTTCAAATTTCAAGAACTTTTGCTATTAAAGTTGTTTAAAGCAGGGCACATTAATTGTTTTGCCTTGTAAAAAAAAAAAAAAAAGGAGCTTCTTTTACTAAAACTCTTACAAATTTACACAAAGGACATTCAGTGAAATCCTGTCACTACTGAAGTCAACAGAATCAGCTTTTTCTCGTGGTTTCTTTTCATGAATGTGGACCTTACAGGTGCTATTATTATCTCAAATAATTATATGAAGCAGCAAAAAAGTAAACGAATCTGAAGTAGTGGTATAATAGACTTGGGATTTGGTAAGTCATATATGAATGAGGGTAATAAGTACATAGTTTTAGCACCTGCACACAACGCCTTTTTGTGACTGTACAGGTACATATGTCTCATGTTCTTTCCAATGATTCTGACTCAGTCCAATTCTGAGAATGATTATAACATCATTCACACATAATAACCTGGGCAAACACTAGGTTTACTTGAAAGGAAGACAGCAGGTTTTGGCAATTACAGGTATATCTCTTGGTTAGGTTTTAAAGGGGTATCCTTCAGATCTCTTCCAACTAAAAAGCACTGGTTGTAGAGAAGGATTTTGCAAGCAGGAGAATGTCCCTTATTTGTTTTCCTGCTTTCACGGGGAAGTGACAGATCTGATTTGCTTCATGCTGTTGCAGAATGAAGCTAAAGTTGCAGAAACCATAACAACCGCTTTCGAAAGAACCAAGAAGTGGCTCCTGGGAGGCAGAGGAAAGGGGATTGATGGTGTAGAAACAAGCAGGAAGGTCACAGGCAAGGAAAAAGGGAAGAGGCTGGAAGGCTGTGATGCAGATTCAAACAAAAAGATACATGAAGTAGCTTTAAGTCCCTGAAACCCTGAACAGAGACGTCAGGGATGCACATAAGAATGAAAGACTCTGTCCATGTCTCGTGTATTCCTGGTGCAGAGCAGCAATCTGATGATCCACCCAACAAGTGAGATGTCAATCTTTTTTTTTTCTTTCTTTTACTCTTTTTTAACCTTTTTTTTTTTTTTCCAGTGGAAACTGAGATAAACTGTGAGGATATATTGACAAGTTGTTAACAAACTCAGAATTCAGGAAAACCCTCTGCTTCCAATACGTGAAGGGTTTGACCAAAAAACTGCCTCAACATTTTTTCAAAACAACAGGAAAGTTACTAATTTGGTAGAAATTATTGGCAAACATCCATTTCATTTATTTAAATGCTCATTTTTCCTGCTTTTAGCAAGACTGGAGTCTAATTTTAAAATAATAAATTAAACTGTGTTCCAAAAATTTAGTTATCATTCCTATCTATATTGTCAAACTCATCAAAAAACTTGTGAAAATTATGAACATATGCCTGGTAACCGAAAGAGCTCTCAGTAGTAAAAAATCCATTCTTATGTCATAAATGTACTCATACTGCTATTATTGGTAGTAAGTTATGCCTTACGTGAATTTCTAAAATAATATTGAAAATGTCCTTTAATTAAAGATGTTCTATTACATTCCAAAGACTCCAGTAAAGAATATGATAGTTAATTAAGTTACATATGTTTACTTCAACATTGAGGCTATAATTCAGCTTCACGTTCATGACCTCATTGGAAAAAAAACTTGCTTGTGCCTGCAGAACCTTTTCAATTTTTATATGTTCTATCTCAAGAGAAAATTGATGATGTGTAGCAAATCACTTCAGATCTCACTGAATGAATTATCTAGGGTGGTAACCACTATGGTCCTAGAGTTTAAATATGTAGAAATAGTAGGAAATTAGCCACTGAATTTAGACTTCGAGGAGATTTGTGTCTTTCTTCACAGTCAAATAAAACTGGCACTGAATTTTGATACTAGGTAAACTTGCACTACATTTTGTTTCATGTTTTCCTCACAGTCCTTTATGAAATTCTCAATAACAAATTATCCCAAGTGCTTCCGGTGGTTGTTGAATCTGGCATTTAAAACAGAAGTTACACCAGTGACTGCACACTGTGGAATGCGTGATTTAAATGGGACTGACTACTTAATTTAACAAATCCTGCTTGCTAACATCCCGACAGCACATATCAGGAACCTGAAGTGTAAGTGTTAGTGTTACTCCAAATTCACAATAGCAATGCAGTCTGCAAAACAACTCTGTTTTTTTCTTCATTAATCGTTACGAATAACTAGTGCTTATCTAGTCCCATGCACTGGACAAAAGCAGATTCGGGAGCTCAGCACGTGTCGCTCATCAACTCTAGTCAAGCTACATAAATAAAAGATAAAGCTAGCATGCAAATGCTTAAATGCATTAAATGTCAATTGATTACCTCCTTAGAGTTGAGTGTTTCATTTTCTGGAACAGGCACTATGGGATGACTGGGCTGCTGAGCCAAGATGTCACAGGTTGGAGAGAGCATGAGGTTAAAAACAGGAAAAAGAAATCCATTATCAGTTCAATTTGTATATAAAATATCACTGAAGTTTAATAATGAAAGTCAATACCCTCAGTCATGCAAAGGCTAGCAAGGCAATGAGATCCCATTTGTGTTCAACAAGCTCCCCATTGAAAAGGTTCTCTCACTACTCCTTGTCTGTATGAAAATCTATTCCAAGGTATGGTCTGTTTTCTGTTATACCATATTCCCATAATTAAAGGGTGGAGAAAGGGTAAATCACTTTCCAATTTGAAAGAGGTATCTCAAGTAAAAATCACAGCAAGGGCACCTGCCTTATAATACATTTAGTATGAGATAATGCATATAAACTTATTTAAAACTGCAACTGTATTTCTGTCACTTTGAATATCTGTCGTCTTAAATCTCTCCTCCAAAAGAGCTCTCCTTAATCTTATATTTCATAGACATTAATCATACAAACATTTAAGTACAAAATGCTGTATAACAGTACTTAGTATGTGCAGAAAGGATTTTTAGATCTCAGTAATTTTCCAGTGTTTTGAGAATTATATGACTTGCACCTGAGTAATGAAGTTTGATGGATGTGACTGAAGTGAAGAACCATACCAATTTCAATAGGGTTTTAATTAGAATACAGGTAAATAGGTAAATTGGATCTTGGGAAGGCAATGTTAAGATCATAAGCTTGTGAGATTTTCCTATACAGTGACACAGAGACATCCTCTTTAGAGCAAAGGTTGCTGAAAGTATTGGGGTTTGGGTATTTTAGAATTGTAAGAAAACAAGGTTAGAAGAAGCCCGTTATTTTCAAGGCATCAAAGGCATTACTTTGCTTTGATATTTAGATCAAATAGTAAATCAACAAATTATATACTGCTTTAAAAGTATTGCTCTTGCCCTAAGAAAATTAATTTTGAAACTGTGCTTTTTGAGAAGCAAAAATGATCCACCAAACTGGCCCAATATACAAAGAAGGATACTGAAGTGGAATATCTCTAATTTTCTGCAATTACATTATGGATCTGCTATGTATTGCTCTCTCCCTTTGTAAATTGGCCCTGGTTCATTTTCAGGGAAGCAGGAATCAACTCTAGCAACAGCAGCAGCAGTTACAGAAGCTTTGAATCATTTAATTATTTTTTTTTTCCTCCAAAAAATGAAAAGGCAAGTGAATAACTTCAGGTAATAAATTTAGTTAGTTAGTTAGTAAACTTAGACAAGGGAATAATTTTAAGCAAAGGAAAGGGTAAGGAGCCTAGATCCTCTCTGTGGCAACATCCCTCCCTCTGCCACTGTCTCCCAATTTCAGCCAGCACAGCTGCTGAGGCAGCCCCCAGACCTTACACCACCCCACTGCCGCTGCACAGCTCATCGCAACAGACACAGGAGATGTTTAATGGTCTACAAGGGAGACAGAAGTCCCATTTCTAAACCCAGCATCCTGTAGCTACCCAGGGTGGGCAATCCTTGATGATACACGGGTGAAGTTCTAGAAACACCTACTTGGCAAGTGTTGCAGTTGCAATTTTAGCAAACACCTTATTGGCAAGCTCATTTCATTGTAATAAACCCTAGAGTTGAGTTATCTATTGCATCACCAGAATATGGCATCCCTGTATTCCAGGCAAATTAAGAAGGGTCAATCACAAAGAGAAGAGGGAAAGTATTAATCATTTTCTGTTTACTTTCTGATGTGCAGCTAAGCTCTCAGAGAAGAATTGCCCACTGCTTGCAAGAAAGTAAAGCTCCCTAGTCAGGTAGTGATCTGAGAATGTAACAGCTCTTTTTCTCAAATTGTACAGAGAGCCAGTCAATGAAAAATGCACTTTTATTGTGTTATGTCACCTTGTTCTTTCTTGTTGGTATCCATTGCCTACCATGTTAACGTGAAATGCCTCTCTGAGTCATGATTCTGCTTTACCTTGTTCCTTGAGTATGAGGTCTCAAGTCCCTCCTTAGACCTGACAAAAGTAATGATTTTTTTTGTCCGGTAAATATATTTGCTTCCTTTATTTTGACAGCATCCTCTTTTCAAACTAAAGAACTAACATGTGTAAGTGTCTCCATAGAGAAGGATAATTATCTATATTTTCTGGACAGACATTCTTGACATTGAGTGAGAAGCAAAGAAGGACCTCTCTAATTAATAATGGGGGAAAAAACTTAATATGGGCTTAAGACTTGGAGAAAAACTGAACAATATACAGATCTCTCTGTTTTCACAAGGCTTCTCTTACATAAAACCCCTGAAGTTATATGTTATATGTTATATGAAGTCTATATGTTTTACTTGTCAGGTGTCTGGAGACCCGATTTTGCCATGACATGGGGTCTAGTCTTAAGGAAGTCGCTTATGGCTACATTTATAAAGAGCTTTAAGTAGTACTTTAGTGCATATGGAGCCCATAAGCCAAGTGCCGCATCCTTTCTGCTGAAATAATGCTTAGTCTTGCAGGTCCCTGAAAGGAGGGAGTTGATTTTTTCTCTGGAATTGTACAGCTCTGCCTCTGCCAGCTGCAAAGGAGCTGAGTGCCTTGGCCTGGGTGACTTCAATCTAACGAGCTCAAGGCTTGTTCTCTGTGCTATTTCCAGCAAGTGTCAATGTAATCTGAAACATGTCAGCCTTGCTGTAGAAAAGGTCCCATGCCTGTCTTCCTCGAGTTTAACCAAGAGGCTACAGTGTCTTATTCTTCCCTGATTTGTCCTTATACATATGATTTTTGTGTTCTTGAATGCTCACCATGCCAGTCCCACAGGCAGGGTGGAAATTGCTATCCCCGTGCACTTGCTTTCTGCAGCTCCATGGATAAGGATCGGACTCTTTTGGAAGAGAGAGAAGTTTGAACATCTGCAGGGTGAGATGAGCGTTGTCATCAGGTCTCTCCCTCTCTGGGCAAGTACTAAAGGAGGGCATTGGCGTCTCCATGTTGCCTTCTCTGCATGATGGTGAGCCCAGCGTGTTCAGAGGACACTTAACGGGACAGAGAGCCTACCTGATTAAACTCAGCCTTGTACTGAATCACAGTACAACTTATGGCCCTAAGCAGATGGGAAAGATCCTCACAGAGTATGGTCATCTCTCTGCAAAGATGAACTATCAACATCAGAGTACCAGACAGTCAACTTAAAAGTACCAGAATGCAAAGTAGGCAGAATGAGATGACTATGATCCCTCAGAGTCACATAGGAATGTGCCCATGTCCACAAGATCTGAAATGTGAATACAACTTGGACTATGTACTTTTTACGGGTGTGTTGAGTGAGAACTCATCAAGCTCTCTCACTGGCAGTCTTTCATCTCCAGGTCAAAGTAGCTGGCAAGAAGCCCTATTTTCTTCTACAAATGGAAAAGGATTGCATCTGTTTATGGTGGAAGATGACAGTATCGATTTTATAATTTCTGTTTGTGTTTCCTTTGTCAGTTACAAAATTCTGCATTACTCTTACAAGGTTAATTAGTAAATCTTAACTTTTCCAGACATCACTCAATTTTCTGGTGAAGTGACATTTTCTTTTTTATTTCTAAGAACACTGAAAGAGCAAACTAGACAAATCTGCATTCATGGCTGCAAAAATTTACTGAGAAGAGCAGAATATCCTGACAATACGTAAGTATTTGTAGCACGTAACTTCAAAGGGAAATTATATACCTGGCCAAAATAACCTCTTACAGACTTAGTCAAGGCTTAGAAAAGAGATGGTTGTGTAACACCTTAGTTAGACCTTTGCTCATTTAGCTCTGTAATCAGCAAGACACATTTGCCTTTAAAAGGTCAGTTTATCTTTCTTGTGCTATGAATCACAGCTGTCTCTGAACTAATATAAAGCTTTCTGAGGTGTTCTCAGTGTTAGACCTTTTTCATAAATCTAAGTTGCTCTCTAGAGTGTCTGCAACCTTTGAGAATTGAGACACAAGTTTAAAACTCTTTGGAATGAGTGAGAGATAATGTACATAAGAAATAAGAACATTTCAACTATAGCAACCAGAGAACATTCACTATACACTATTCTTTCAAACTACTCCGTTAAGTCTTTAATCCACTTTGAAAATAAATTAGATACTCTAGACTCTTACGAAACATAGAGCTATTCCTTCACAATAGGAAAAATTATTTCTCAAAGACTAAAAATGCTTATTTAAAATGCATGACAATAAAACTTTTTTTATAAAACAATTTTAGAGATAACCACTTTTTCTGAGTACAAGAACATGAAATCAAGAGTACCAATAAATGGCAAAACACCTACAGCAGCAGAGCAAAGACTACCTTCAACTAAGGGGAGAGAAAATATATAATGTAAAGGGACAATTTATAATCACGATGTCTATAGTCTCTCTGAAATGACACAGTACAAAATCCATTTCAAAGATTCAGTCAGTTAAGCACTCAATTCTTTTGCACCTTTCACCTGTCTATAAAAAGAAGTGTAAAGTAGAAACGGTGAGCACGACAAAGACGTATAATGTGCCTTCAGCCACATATGTAATAGAACATTCTGACTGCCTTGCAAATCGTTGTTATACACTACTCTACCTGCAATTTTTTAACTTGAAGATTTCAAACCTGTCTCCAAATAGTGATAAGAACCTGCACAAGAGGGACAACTCACACGCAGACATGGTTCCCTGACAGGTTCTCACAGGAGACAGTCCTGGAGAGCACCAGGGTGGGGTTAGGCTGAGAGATTTGTATCTGAATACCAAAGGCTGGAGGAGTTACAGGACTCTGCAGTAGGGATTCCTTATCTGTAAGTGGAACTGCAGGGAGGGAGATGCACACAAGCCCAGTAGTGCATCGATTTTCCTTCAGCTGCCTTTTCCCAGGCTAAGTTCAACTTCTCGTGTGGGGCTAGTCTACAATGGAATTGGTTGGGAATTTTCTGTCAAAATGATTTTTCAATGAAAAATACTGGCAAGAGAAAAATGAAGCTTTCTGCAAAACATTTTGATCTCTCTTGCGAACTCTCACTAGTCATTTAGAAAATTAAAATGGAGTGTTTAATGGTAAGAAATCCCATCCATAACTGAAATATTACGTTTTCTGACCTGGATGTTTCATTTTGGATCACTTCCGTAAAATACTAAAATGTATTTCACTATCAGTGCACTTAATAATAATCATGATAAAACCCTCTATTTTCTGCTGTGGGATAATCAAGCTCTGCAGTTCCGCACAGGTGATTAAGGGAGCTGGTGGCCAGTAAGGGTACCAGGCCCTTGATGAAGACTTGAGTCATGAGAACCACAACCTACACACCCATAAAGTAAGGCTGCAGAGGAGACAATTGTCTTCTAATCACATGGATTAGCACTATCTGCTTTGGGTTAGTTTATATAATTCAAATGATGTATATTGACTTCTGGAGTATTTAAAAGTTTACAAATTTTCATCTGTATTGGAACAAAAATTTCAGAATTTCCAACAACACAGGTGTTTGTAATTTCCTTCTGCATATTGACTGTGAACTATTCATGGACTCACAGAAATGGAGTCATTGCTTAGAAGAGACGGTGCTTCCCTGCCCCAGGAAGGGGCTCATTGCTCGGTGACTGATAACAGCAGAACTCTAACTGCTTTCCAGGTCAGAGTGTGAAATGAAATGGATTTAATTTGCAAAGTTGACCTTCCCCCCACATATTTTCTTCCCATATTAGCTGCAAAACTAATTTTCTCATGCAACAGAGATCTTTGACCTTAGCTACTTCAAATTCAAACCACAAACTTTACTGAATTTTCAAGAGTATACATGTGTAACTGTGACCTACTATATTAAAATTTGTATTAAGATCATATTCTGCCAATCATATAACTACTAAAATGATAGCCATTGTTTAATTAAGAAAAAGAGAAAGCAAGTACTATAATTTACAGTTTAGCATACATAATCTCTTCATCAAAGTTCAGTACACTTTGACAAAAAGAAAAAAAAAACCACTAATGCTTTGAAGTTCATAATATCTCTGTAACATAGGTAAATACTGGTTTTTTAAATTCACACTCTAAGTACATACTTGGAAGTTCACCAGAAGTAATTTTATTTTATACATTTTTCTAACATAACTAGAAGTGAAGTTAATTAAGACCATATTTCAAAGTACACATTATATCAATACCTGCAATAAAAGTTAAGAGAATTCTAATTGTGTCAATTTGTCCTTTAAAATGTAGAGTTTCCAAATGTTCATCAGCTCACTGTTTACTTTTCCTTGATACCTTGGAAGAGTTCTTTACAATCTAAAAAAAGCAGCAGGAAATTGTCCAGAAACATCTGTGTTTAGTGAGGTCTAAGATACAAATTTCTCTACAGCTCTGGGTGTTTTGGGTAGTTTCCATTATTTAATATTTTTTTTTCCTTCAGACTTTGTTTTCTCACTGTTTTTAATAAAAAGCGTAAAGTATAATTTTTGTTTCTCATACAGCTTACATGCCCATCAAATCTTGTTTGATATTTTTCACTCAATAGTATATTTCTGCTTTTGCTGTTAATAACAATCTGAGTGGTTTCTGTTCTTTGTCTTTTGTTTTTATTACCATATTACAAGCAAAGACATGTCCCCAGGTTGCAGTTCCCATTTGCCAAATCATTAATAGAGATTATTTTTTAACATTCCCATTTTCTATGGTTTTAAATTCCCCTAGAAATGGAGTTGTATCCAGTCCAAATCCAGTCATGGATCAAGATCCCAGCAGCAGAAGCAGCCTCCAAGCTATGGCAAGCTTGAACCCATCACCATGGGGCATGTCACAGCATCCCCTTCACAAATCAACAGAGACATTAGAAGCAGACACCAGGAGTGGTGTAGTATTTGGGCTGTTGTGTTTTCTTTGGTTGTTCTCCTAAGATATGTGTTCACGTATTAATCTGAAGATACAGAAGGCTAAGATAGCTAAAGGCAACTCAGAAATTAGTTGTTAGCTAGGGCCAGAATTTCTACTATACCTGATATAGTTTTATGTATTAAAAATGTCTACCTGAAATCCACTATGCAGAAGACTAGATGCAATCATCCTAGAAAGTCAGGCATAAGACTGAATTCAAGTTTCATATTGTGTAGAGACTTCTAAGAATGAAGACAAAGCATTTTAAAGCACTTTTTGGTGCTTGACACTGGTTTAAGCTACCCCAGCAGAGACAGCTTGTACAAATGAGAAGGCAGAAAGCCACAGAAGTGGCTGTATGTATGTTCCGAGAGGAAACCTGGACACTTCTGAGCACAGCATTCACTGGGAAGCACGTTTGGATTTCTAATTATAGAAAGTGCTTGCTGGGTTTTGATCCTACCACATTCAAGAAAATAATTTTTGTGTGCATGTTTTCTAAATGAAGTACACCAAAGAAATACCAGGTCCTAGCATCAGCAGCTTCTCCTAGTGGAAATAAGACAGCAAGGCTCTCAAAATTGCCTAACTACCCACGCCAAAAGGAGTGACACAGTAATCAATTCCTTTTTTTGCCTTTGGAAGAGCTATCTCCGCAGGAGTGGTTAGCAGAGTTCTTTCCAGGCAGTGCCAGACTTAAGACATCTCTGTGTTAAGTGCATGTTGCTGTGTCTCCTGTTGAGCCTAAGCTACCTTCATGCCCTGTTGCTAATTTGATGGCTTTGAAGAAAGCAATTGATTACCAAGTTATGATCTTTCTAAAGTGATTTAGGAGAAATGCCTTTCTTTAAAAATGAGCTGAGCAAGAACTCGAGGCATTTTCTGCAGGCATTGTCAAGCCAAGTCCAAAGTGATAGAAATGACATTTAAATATGATATTATTAAAATAACTCAGTAAGCCCAAGCAATGCCATAAAAGAATATACAAAGGAGACATAACAATATTAAGCGTTAATATTTTCCCAAAGAGGAGGTGCAATTTGTAGCACAGCCCTAATGAATTGGCTTGTTTGCCTCTGATTTCTTTTTCTACACTAAAGCAATTGTTCTGGATCACAGACAGTAGAAGGTTGATCAACCACAATACACCTACACAAGTACAACATTTAAATATCAAAGTTCAAGAGAGAGAAAGAAACTGT
Source organism: Cariama cristata (assembly GCF_000690535.1). Lineage (NCBI taxonomy): Eukaryota > Metazoa > Chordata > Aves > Cariamiformes > Cariamidae > Cariama > Cariama cristata. The sequence goes on along the minus strand of NW_009614473.1, from coordinate 16,374 downwards.
CTTCTAGAAATAAAAGCAGCTAGGATGATGTCTGGGAGAAAAGTGCTTTTCCATGGCAACCTTGAAAGGCTGCTGTGTTCACAGAATGTCAATTCCCACTATGCTACTATTAATCAAATACAAACTCCAATGAGTAGGAGATTGGATGGTGAGGTAAACACCATTGATTTAATTTAAAAAATAATAAAGATTCCCTTTAAATATTCTGCTTACCTTGAAGTGATTATGGAATGCTGACACTTCCAACACAGCAACATTTACTGATTTCCAGAAAACTCTATTTAGGTCCAGGAAAAAAATTGAAGTGGCTTGAGCCCAAAGTTGGACATTGAAGAACACTTGTCCTCTGCAAGCTTGGACCTTTACTCTTATCTGTAAGTCTGATCAGGTACAGAATTGGTAATTTTTTAACATTTCTCATAGCTCTAGCAAAAAGCCAGTTCCCTCCACTCCATTTTCAAGGCTGTGCTGCTAAATTTTTAACCAACAGGGAGATTTTCACAGGGATGTACATGAATCATGTGCTCAACCCTTGCTGACAGAAAGAAACGGCAGTTTGAAAGTCAATAGAGACTGAGAAGAGGTCCCCAGCTGAGGGAGCTACACCTGCTCATCACCTGCCTCTTCACTTGTTCAGGTCATTCCTTTCTCCTTCAAAATGACAGCCAGTTTCTCAAAATCTAATGTTCTCTGCTCTGACAGAAATTTATATCAATTGTGCTTCCATATGAATCATAGAATCATAGACCAGGCTAGGTTGGAAGGGTCCAATATATTGTGGGAAGATGAGGTTACCTAGCACCCTGTCCAAAGACATCTTGAAAACCTCCAGTGGTGAGGACTCCACCAAGTCCCTGGGGAGGTTGTTCTAGTGATTCATTGTTCTCACTGTAAAAAAAAATATTTCATATAACGAGACGAAACTTCTCCCAGTACAGGTTGTACCCACTGTACCTTATCTTCTCCATGTGGCTCCCTGAGAACAGAGAGCCTCCATCCTCTTTGTAGCCACCCTTTCAGTATTGGAAAACTGCGATGAAGTCCTCCCTGAGCCTTCTCTTCTCCAGGGACAAAAGATCTAACTCCTTCAGTCTTTCCTCATAGAGCAGTTTCTCCATCCCTTTGATCATCTTCATGGCCCTGCTTTGGACTCTTTCCAGTCTGTCTGCATCTTGTTTGAATTGTGAGGACCAGAACTGGACACAGTACTTCAGGTGCAGAGTTGTGCTCTTCCACCCTGCACAGTCCTCCATCAAAGGTTGGAGGGTTTCCCAGCAGAAGCACGCTTTAGAGTTAACCACAGAACTAAATGTTACCTCAGGCTCTCCATCACTGCAATAATTGTGCTCAAGTCCACCTTCCTGAGCTGTTTTATTCCAATCAAAAGGAAAAGGAACTTTTTTCATGATAAAAAGTTCAACTCATAATTATTCAAGACCAAGGAGTGTAAATAAGAGCAGCAGCATTTGGTGCCTGGGGGGCAGAATGGGGAAGGAGAGGATAAGAGAGATAACAAGGCTGATAAGAACAGAATCAGCTCACTTGGTAACATTTTTATTTCAGAAGCAGCCTGTGCACAGATGAGAGAGTCTTCTCTGCTCTTCTCCAAGCAGAAGGACAGACACAATACCTTGGTTCCCTCTGCCTCCTCCCATCAAAGCTAAAACTACTTTCTGGAATTATTTGGGGCACAGCTTATGAATTTCATCACTCTGAACAGTGTGATGTTCATAAAACCTGCCAGGTCTGTCTTTCAGCTTCATCTATGTAATTCCATCTGCTATGAAGATTCAGGTACTTGGAGCTTCAAAGAAAAACAGTCTGGCACTGGGTCCAGTCTGCCTAAACACCACCACGATGTCCTTTCAGTAAAGCATTTAAGATAGAGAGAGCTGTTATTTTCCTATGTCCTGAGCCAACAAATGAAATGATACTGGGTTTAGGAGCTTACCATATCTAGCCTCCCTAATATAAGACACAGGTGATCATTCTGGTTTTTCCTATATCCCATTTCTGAAGGAACATTTGTTTAAGGTAATTTTTTAATGAAAGTGCAGGTGAAGAGTAACAACTCCATTCGCTGGCACATCCTGTCCATTCTCAACAGTGTATTTACAACATATTTGAAATGATTGTAAGAATTTACACAGCAGGTTTTGCCCTCTAGTGGAAGATGAAGCAAAGTACAACATATAGGTAGAAATGTAACGTACACATAGATTGACCATGTGGACACTGACCATGTGTTTGTTGGAAGATTGGAGAGACAGCAAGCAAGTCATGGATACGTATTATCCCTTATCCCAAGGGATGAGGAATGGAGAGGGGGAACTCCAGGGAATTTAGAGAGATGACAGTCCAGGTTTAGTAGAGAATGGAAAGAAATTCCCATGATGTCAGGATGTTGTTTACAGAACAGACCTAACAGTTTGAAATTTAAACACCTGATACTGTGTCTACTGTATTGTGTTTATGCTATTTCGATTATTTATGACAATAAATTAAATAATTGCTTTTTAAAAACATGAATAGTTCAAACTAGTTGGGTGGCACAGAAGACAGGGTTATTGTGAGAAATAATAGGCAGATACTGTCAGTCTTTTTATCAACATATATTGACTCAAATGTTAAATATTGATCATGAATCAGAATGAAATTAATCTTCCTTTGGTTATCAAAGAATGTTAACAATATAGACCAAAATAGAACCATTAAAAAATTATTTTAAGTGGTGAATAGTTATTTCTTGTGTAAATAAACCTCTATTTGTATTAAACTAGCCCGGTATTGACATCTGATTATTTTGTTTCCCAAAGTATTGAACCACACGATCAGTTCAGAAATACAATACATTTTACTCAAGGTATTTACTAGCACTGTCAGTAATGCTTAAAAATCTTACCTACCTCTGACAACAGAGTTGTATCATTTTGTACCAGTTAACCTTATCTTCATTGGCTGAGACTTTAAAATTATTGCAAATAATTAAATTATTTAAATATTTTAAATAGTAGGAAACAATCAAGGGTAAATTGAGTTATACTGAAAATTCTCCAAAGAAGTCTCAAAAAAGATATTAGTCTCAAAAATCTTTGTCATTCTCACCAGTCCTGCTTCAGAAGATCTAATTATTGAAATTTTTTGTACTAATCATGGCCAATATCATAGATTCCCATGGATTTTCACTAAATTTTACAGGATGGAAGAGAGAACTTACTACATTAACTACATTAAGGGATGCATTTGGAGAAACACAAGCATTGTTATTACGTGTGGTCTTAACCAAAGACAGGAGCCTATTTCACTTATGCAACAAGAGAGGTGGCAATGGGAAGGCAACCAGAAGCCCAAATGTGTGAATTTTTTTGCTTGAATTGTCACAGAAGGTCAGTACTAGGGCCTCATCTAAAACACAGCCCTCCCAATTAGCCCTCTGATGATGTAACCATTTAAAATGCTGCTGCAGAAGTATTTGAAGTAAAATTAAATGATCCTTTTAATTTTTCTTTGACAGAATACAGTGCTCTACAGTGACTTCTGAGCTACGGATGACACTGCTCAACCTTGGAAAGTTGCAGACTTAAATAGAGAGTCAGAGTTCAACATGGAAATAAGAATATATAAGATACACATAATATAGTAAAAATGTATAAAATATAAAAATAAAACAAAAACTGTTTACAGATGTGTGAAGCTTACAGGATAACCATGTGAAATACCTCTGCTAACAGTGGACAGTAAAAAATGACCCAAGTAAGAGAGCAAATTCATGTTATATAGGGAAATGGAAGAAATCAAAGAGATGATGTAGCTCTCATATTTACATTGTACAGGAAGAATCTGTTAACATCAGAGAGGTGTGGCTGCATTTATTGGTTTGGTAAGCTCACCAAAGGTGCTTCGAATCTTGCTAAGCTCACAAAGGTTGCTTAGAATGGCAAAAGTTCTTAGAGATAAAAAATTGCGGATGAAGAGGCCTTGTAATCAGCACGAGTGGAATGCAAATACACAGGCTGGGTTCTTCTATGACCTCTGCAGTCAAGAGAAAAGTTTTGGGTGCACAGTGTTATGGGAAATCAGAGCAGCAGCAAAACTTCCTTATTTCAGCATTTAATCAGCAAGAATATCCCTGTTTGAGAAAACAGCTGACATGATATACTAAAAAATTACACTATCATCTTAATCATCTTCAGACAACTTTTCACCGCCTTATTCGCCTTCCTACACAAATTTCTGAGATTCTAGCAGTGTTTTCATTAGCAACAGCAAATACCCACTTTCAGTATAAAAACTGGCTTCAACAGTCATATGAACTGTTTGTTTGTTCATGTGAATGTCCTGCAATGAACCGGGAAACTTGTTGAAAAATACTTAATCATAAAATCATTGGTGCCTAAATAAACATGTCAGCCCAGTATAGTAAAAATTGTAACAGAACAAAACCCAGTCTAGCAGATGTGAAAAGGTGCTTTTGTTCAGGATGCCTCAAAGACAGAATGGAAGACTGGGTTTAGTGTTAGTTTTAGTCCATCCTAAGAAGTGGGTAAAATGGTAAATTCTATAAATCCCACGGGACAGAGGGGCTAACTTCAGACACTATTGACATTGCCAATTAACCTAAATTATGTTTCTAGTCAGTGGGCAGAGAAAGGCATTTCCAGGCATTTCTGTAGAGTCTGACAGTTGGCCAACAACATACACTCTCTGCAAACATGATACTTCTCTCCAAAGCAGTCTTGGCTCCCAATGTGCCTGAAATTACAAATGCGTATTTCACCCTGGTGCTTTCCCTGGTGAAGAAACTATGACATAGCCCAAAGAAACAGCCCTAATGCTTGTGTTTTAACTTCCTGCATCCCAAGTAAAGCACACTGTACATCTCAGAGTGGCATTATCTCTCCTGGCATCAAGGTTTGAGCATTTGCAGCCAGATTTTGTGTTAGAAAAAGAGGATACGGGAGAGATACACCTGAGGGGTTGAAACAGAGTCTTCTATAGACTTCCACAACTGATGCTTTTCTAACACCAGACAGGGGCTTTCTTGAGGTATTGTAAATACCTCGTGCCGGTTGCTTTTCAAAAAGACCAGTTAAGGCATAGGGCCCAGCTTTCACCTTACAAACCTCATTAGTCAGCCCTGTCACCCACACACCTTGGGTTACAGAGATTTTGTCTAAGTTCTTCACTGCTGTTTCAAAGAAGACACAAATGTCAGCAGAGGTGCGATTCCTTCAGTATTGGCAAAAGGCAACTGCTTGTCAGGATGACACATAAAGCCACTGGAAAAGCCTGTGTTTCTCTCAAGTTAGCCTCCCTTCCCTTGGTCTTCAAGAAAAAAGAAATAGCCCATTGCTTTAGTATGGGTAAATGTTAAAAGTAATCCAAGCGTGAGAGATCAAAAACTTATACATCTTTTAGAGAATAAATAGCTTGAACGAAGAGAGGTGGGAGCCCTGTCCTGCCTGGTCTGGAGGAAGCAAGCCCTGACATGAGCTGGGCCAAGGGAAGGAAAAGCAGAAATATCTCCAGTAATGCTGGAGACACAGGCTAGTCTGAGATGCATCTCCCAGAGCACCTGCCAACACTGAATCCTAATGACTCAGCTGAATTTTGTCTAGAATTAAAGGATAAAAGTCTGACAAAACTCTGGAATCACACCACACTTGACGCTCACCTTATTGTACAAAGAGTTGTGACTATAAGGGCTATAAGGATTCTTGTGAACATCACACATGGTGGAAGACAAGTGGCTGAAAGGTCCAGGGTTTAGACAGTCAGCAAGGGAGATGGACGGAGGACGCAAAGGGGACTTAGTTGGAGGGATCAGTTTAGTTGGATACAGAGGGTGTAGGAGAGCAGTCTCCTATGAAAAAAAGAAAAGTAAACAGAAGCATATTAATGACTGCAAAAAAGACACTTTGGATAGAAAGCAAAGTGCTTGTCTTGCACCTTTTTTACATTTCATAGGACCTGATGATTAACTAGGAAAAATATTCTACCTTCATGCCCATACAATTGCTCTACACTAAGCACTTTCATCAGCATGAAAGTACACACACAAAAACCTGCTGTAGATGTCCCATTAAACCAGTTACACTTTGACTGGAGTCCAGTGCATCTCCGTCCTGCAGCTGAAGTGCTGCTTAAGTGACAGAAAAGGAAAGACCAGAAGGATCTTGTGCTAGGATAAAATGGGGACATTTGCTGAGAGGGTGGATTGGAAGAAAAAACAATCTGAAAACAGTGTCTGAGAGGTACAAAAGAAAGTCTGCCTTAGCTATGTAGTAGCAGGAGCACTTCAGGCATTTTAACAAGCCTTTTCAGCCATTTAAGAATTAAACGAGTGAAGGTGCACACACAATATATTTCACTACTGCAAGTTGTCTGCAGTTAATAATGTTTCTGGTTTAAAAAAAACAATACGTGCATGATATTTTGCACCTAAAGGCTAAAATTCTTTAAAAAATTTATTTTAAAAATATTTGGGATAGAGTCAAGGACATATCCTCAGCTTTTGGCACAAATCTTGTGCTTAGGTTGTGTCAAGGTCATTGACACAATACATCCCAAACTCTCACCCACTTGGCTGGCTGAGTCTAAACCAGAAACGCCCCTGCACGCTGTGCCTTTGAGCTCAAGACCCAGAAAATTTGTGACAGGAGCTGCAATTAGTTCCAGCAAAAGCTAATGTGTCGCCTGCCAAAAGAGTGACCATGACCAAACGAGTGGATCAGAGCCCGGCAGTGGTGAGAGCGACTGGAAGGGGACCAGGCAGCAGTCACTTCACACTGACCTTGCCTCCTGCCGCCCCTCCTCAGAGGCACCAGCCCTATTTCTATTAACGATAAACCTTGGCAAACTGGCCTCATAGCTTCATGCCAAGTGTAACTAATATCGCTCTAGTTCATCCTTCTCTTGCTCTCCCATTGCCCTAAGTAGTGTTTTTTTTTAAATGACAATGGAGCCTACATTCTTGTTAATAAATATTTGCAAGGGCATGAATTCTCTGACATGCATTATGAGTTGTTTTCATATTACTATGTAACAAAATACCCTATTTTTTTCCCCCAAAACCATTCTATTTTCTCAGTTTCAAATGAAAATTTTCATGAAGCCATCATATCAGTGCTGCTCACGAGTTACATATACTGCCAGTATATTTTATGGTACTTTTTTGAACAAATTGGAGCATACTTGCGAAATTCCTGAAATGCTGTTGAAATGTACTAAGCAAGAGGAAAAAAAATCTTTCTCATGATGAGGAAATTACCATCTCCAGTAAGGGCACCTAAAAATGTGGGAAGCTCAACACTGTCAGACTGGAATCTCAGAAGTATTACGCTCCCTCTGTAACAGATGTTTGATGGGGGGATATCCACTGAATAACCAGTGCTACAAGTTGTATACATCCTCGGGAGAAGAAAAAAAAAAGAAGGCAGCATAAGCTAATAAGAGAAAAAGTCAAAATAAAATGTGCTTTTTCCCTGGTTTATGAATTTTATTGGCAAACCAATGTCAATCTATACACAGCATACCCAGAGCACAGACAAAAATAACTCTCTGTGAGCTGAGCTACACCCTTTCCAGACAATCTTTACTAATTTAGAAATCTCTTTTTGTCTCCATCCATTACTTTGGATCATCTGCATGAGAACAGTTGCATGTTAAAGTAAAAATTACTATTTTTTTACAAGGGAAATGGTCTTTTCCACATGGGGACGTTTCTTAATGAAATAAAAAGCAAACAAGCTACTCTTTGTTGTGCAAAAAAAATGTGTTCAACACAGAGATGTGAAGCTGAAGGTCAGCAGTTACAGCTGGCTGCATCATTATGTCTCAAACTGAATGTCACCCACAGAGTCGTCAGTGCTCAGTCTCACACTGGGAGGTTTGGCAGGGAAGGGAGGTACTGCGGAGGTCTAACAAAAATCAAAAGAGAGAAGTTAATAAAACTGATTCCATCTGGAACCTCATCTAGTCTGTACCATCCTTGAAGATGCAACCTGAAAGGGTCTGTCCTTTCAAGGTGGGCTGGGTGAAGGAGGGGCAGCAATGTCACCAAGAAAGGGTGTTGTTGGCAATGGTATTAGAAAGAAAGGAAAAGAAAACATGGAGAGACAGAGAGAACAGAAATGTAAGAGCGGAACCTCCCTGCAGGACTGGGAAAAATCTCCAAAGAAAAATGGGGGAAATCAGTAACAGTATGGGCAGTTTTGCCCTTGACCACAGTAGATGCCTGCTAAGTTCTTATTTGAGAACAAATGAGTCCTAGCACGAGTTCTTCCACAGAAAGAAGAAAGACTAGCTGTTAGTCTCCTGCTTTAATCCACAGCTCTCATATCCCATGAAAGCAGTCAATTTACCTGATTTGGGGGTAATATTGATGGGAACACCTCCAACTCTTTGGAAGCCAGGCACTGTGCAGCCAAAAATGCTAACTACTGAGAGCAGGTGAAGACAGAGAATGAGTGCTCCTTACAGGCTAACAACCCCATGGTTAGAGACAACCACCGCAATTTTCAAACTTGTCTGGGCATGGAGCCCAGTTCCACAGGCAGTGCTGCAGCCCTCTTACAGGCACTAAAACCCCTCAGGAGAGTTTCACAGATGCTGCAAGATTGTGAACATCCTTATGTGGGCACCCCAGTCCTCCTCCACTCACAAGGGACTTCTATCAGCACCATAACCCTACTCTGAGAGGCATAAGCTGAAATCATAAGTATATCCTGTCATGTTCAGCAGTTTACTGTTTTCCCCAGATCTGGCTATTATCATACTATTAATTGTTGCATTAGACGATCATGAGAATCATATAGCCATTTCTCACACAAACAAAACCAGTTTCTGTTAAATCAGTGAATCCATCTGAATGCAGGTCTAAGTACTTCCTTTTTCAGAACAAAGGTGTCTTAATAGAGATCTCCCAAAATAAGAAGTATTTCTCTGGTATCTCTCAGGTTAGGATAAAAATACCAATTTATCAGTACTTTAAAGCATATGATATTGTTCTTTTAAATAAAGGAAGTAAAATTGAAAATAGTCATTGTGAAATTAGCTTTTCCATCTGTTAAAGTCAGTGCACTATTTGTTTAGTTCATTTCAATACATATCTTTTCTAGAAAATAATTTGGGTTTTTGTTATAATAACCACTTTTGTTCATGGACTTATTACATCCTCAGTACTTCAGTAATATGTACCATAAGTCATTTATAAGGTGTAAGTTGATTGGTTTTCACAAATAACTTCAAATGTCAGAAAGCTTCAGACTATGGCAATAACCCCAGGTTTGTATTTGCCTGAAAATACAAAGTTTGATGATTGCATTATTTCTTCATCAGCAAAACTACAGCCAGCAGAATCAGTGTCCAGCCCTGATGAAAGGGAGGTATGAGCTGCCCCTGCCTTTGCAGAGAGGTGGCCTAGACCAGAAGTTCTCTAGCAGCAGCTCCAGGTCAGCTCTTCTCCTCTTTCATCCCAGGCAAATGATGGCACAGTGCCTTGGCATCAGAAGGTTTTCAGTAAGTTAAAGCATGAAAAACTCACTATGAACTCACTTGTAGTGTCTGAAGTCAAATATTCACTGTCAATCTCCAAAGTTCAGAGACAAATTCTAAATTATCATTTTTATTCATTTTTTCCTATATTTTACAGAAAACCTACATTCTATAGAAACCTGTAGAATGAGAAAGCTTCTGATGCCACCCATATGTGTTGCTGGAACCCACTAATACTACAAATAAATCTTCCTCTGTTTGTAATACTGCAGTACTCTTGAGAAATGCTGAGATTGTCCTACAGCAAGTCAGAGCTATGGGGAGGAATGGAAAGAACTAAAATGAAAATCTTTAAAAAATTCTGTTATAAAAGGATGAAGAGAGGACTGCCTTTGCTAAAGTCTCTCTCTAATGGGATGAGAGAGGTGTAAAAGTAAGAGAAATTAAATTAGTAATGTATTTTATTCACATTGTGTCTGTCAAGAGGACTATTAGCTTCATTTTACTAGCCTCCGGATGGAAGATTCCAAACACACTGGATAGGTTAATAATAAACTCCTACAGGTACATTCAGACTATGCATTGCAGTTAAGGTTTAGTTCACAATAATGCACACAAACACAAATGCATGAGAAAAGGCTGACAGAAGCATTTATCTTGGGTTTCTCAGAGATAATACCTCATACAGGTCAGCAAAGTTCAACAAGTGTTTTTGCAGAGTGATCCTATGGCTTTATCCAGAAGTCTGTGGGAGAAGACAGCACTCTTGCTGCCCCATGAGCTGCCCGTTAATGCCCCTTGCGTGTGGTAGAAGACCTGTCCCTTCAAGCTGTGGAGAGACACGAATACAGACCTGGGGGAGCTACAGACTGGGGAGTGACATGGAAACTCACTGGGACTCCTCTGTAGCCTCCCTTGGAGAGGGAAGAGGGAACCTTGCCCAGTCATTTCTCTTTAGAGAGGATTCAGATCTGGACCCCAAATGGAGGAAGCACTTTCTCGCACATCCAATCCAGACACCTACTTGACAGGGGAGCACAGGATGTCCACTTTCTTTTGTACAGTGTTTCCTACAGACATCATAAAAAGGTCCTCTCCTCAACATGTAGATTTTTAGATCACCAAAAAAAATGTCCCTGTAGAAAGCCCAGTTGCCCATGTCCAGCCTGGCGACTCTCCTCCAGGAGTCAGATGCCCCTTGGTGAATCATTTAACTTTGCCAAAAAAGAAGAGACTGGGACAAAACAAGGATCTAAGACTATTCCATTATCTTTAAGGAAAGTAGCTGAGGCTACATAATCCTTCAGAGTGAGAGTTACTCACCTGCTCAGTATCTTGATCACTGATTTCTTCAAGGTACTTTTTAAAAGGATTGGGTTGATAGGGCTCCTCCTTTTGCTGTGTACTCTTTCCTTTCACCAGCACAGGACGAATGACACCAGGTTTTGTCTTGACCCATAGCACACCCAAGAGAAAAGAGATGGAAGAAACATAAAATAAAATACTTTAGAATGTACAGAATATTTGTTAGACAAGTCAAGTCCAATGGGACTGTACTGACTAGATCTTTTAAAATTTTATTAATAACAACTTTTACCACCAAAATTATTCAGGTGTCACACTACCTGGCCTATTTTTATTATAGATAGTGGATAAAAACAGCAAGAGCTTGTTTTATGCACAGAACCTCATCACTGACGTCTGTTTATTATGGACACAAAAATAGATACCGGGCTGTCAAACTACAGTTAGTGAGTTTTGCTGGCTGTTTTTGCTAGCTGTTCAGCTGCATCTTGATGAGTTCATCAAGTCAAACTTTATGGACAGCAACATGTCTTCTTTCATGCTGCAAATTCCTTTCTGGGCTTCTCAAAACAGTAACTGTGAAACAAGGAAGGGCAACATGTGATGCTGTTAACTTACACCCAGGCAGTAACATATTAGGGGAGAGTCTTTCTGCGGAATACTTTCAGTGATTGCATGCTGGATTTTGACAGTATCTTTAAGAGTTTACTTGGAAAAGTAAAATTTCAGAGAATTGAATCATGGATGTGTGATACCTGCCATTGCAGAAAAAATGGATTATTTAATCAAGAAAAAAATTCTTGGTTAGTTACCAGCCAACCAAAAAATTGACTACTAACTTGTTAATTTAGTACATCTGTGATTTTCAGAATTCTTACAGGGAAGTCTGACATGATGGATTGCAGCATAAATTCTCAATAAAGGCTAGAGTTTAATTTTAAAATAGACAACTTGTTCCGTAGGCAAAGGAAGAAAATTGTGTACATTCTCACTGGAATTTGGTAAGTACTGAAGTCCCAGAGGGGTCTGTGATTAAATTTAAACTTAAAAAAAAAGTAAATTATATTCTCCTCTGTTATGGCTACCCCATAGAAAATGGATGGTCTTTGTCACAACTGATGCAGATAACAACAGGACTGCTGCAGACCTCCTTCTGTGGTTGCAGCCCAGAGGAGCAACTTGCCCAGCTGGGACTGAGAAGTAGGTGCTGTCACGGCTCCCCACCCTCAGTACCCAGAAGGGTATAAAAATGCAAAGAAACTTGATTCACTATTAGATATATTTATAAGATTTAAACTATACACATATAACACCATGCTGTCTATTTACAAAGGCAATACATGTGAGCAGTCTGTCTGGAAAAGAGAAGCTTACAATGAAAGTAAGCTTAAAACAATGCAGCTGAGGTTACTGGATGTATCATGTAAACCGAGTTATGGGCCACCTTAAAATAAGATCTGCAGGCATCCAGCAAGGACACGGCAAGAGGGGTGCCCATCGGCGGGGAGGGTGCAAGAGGCAGGAGATGTCCTCATGCCTTGTGCTTGTGCCTCTGCCCTAGGAAAGGACAGAGCTGTGCCCAGGGGCTGAGGAGAAGGAGGCAGAGGTGGGGAGGAGCACAACACCCCTGGGAGAGCAAAATATCTTCCCTTAGCTTCGTGTTTTATCCCCTCCCTCCTTTGCGCAGATTGGGGCCCTTTCATCTGCCTCATCATATATGAAGAAATATATTCAACTGAAAGAAAAAATCAACCATGAGGTGATATTATTTTTTTGTAAGAGTAATAACTGCCAAGTTGCATTAAATTGTTTTTCATTGAGAAGGTCAACTTAGTGAAAGATGTGGTGTTCATTTAATGAATTTATAGTGTTAAGTTCATGAATATTTCTTTGTAGGATTCACCATAAAATACTTATTTTCCTCTCCAAGATTTCTGAGAAGAGTTTGTAAAAGTGAAAGACTCCTGGCTTTCAACAGAAAGGTAAATATAAAAATAAAAAGAAAGCTGCAGTTGTTATGAAGTCATCATTACACAGACAAAGAACCTGTGGCCTTCTGGCACTCCTCCACAGCATATAACCATAGAATTAAAAGCTCATTGAGGTACCTGAAATCATCAAGGATAAGCCAATCTCTTTATGCAGGAAACCTCTTCCAAAAGCACGCTCTAGAAATGCTTTTAAGGAAGCATTTTCTGAACAACATTGTGCACTCAAGTACTGACTGAGTCATATATTTATGTTTGACTCTGCTAACAGAGTGGCAGATGTCAGCCAGCAACCAGAATTTGAAATACTTCATTAGCTCCCTGACAGGCTATAGAAAATCTTTGAGCCAAAACTAAAAACTTGACCTCTTTCTTTGAAAGTGAGTGGCACAACTGACACTGCTGAGAAACAAACTAAGATGCAGCTTTGCCAAGGAAAGCATTGATCTTCTCACAACAGCACTCAAAAATGGTAAAAGTTGTTAGGGTGCCAATGGGCTGCCATCATATGGCTACAGCTCTATTAGCAAATTACAGAGGGCCAAGACACAAGTTCCAGAGCTGACCCATAGTCAGCTGTACTGATTTGGTGCCAGGGTGCTCCCTGGCATGGTTTTGGCCCAGATCAGCAAGCACACAGTCAGAAATAGGAGGATAGGCTGGACCAGGGTGCCTCTCGATAGGGAATATGGACTTGGCCACTCTTCTTCAGAGACAGAAGGTATTTTGGCTGTATGAAAATGAGTCTTGCATGATATTTGCCTCAAAAGTCAGAAGACTGAACTTCTCATCTGCAGGTGTATGGGTATGTTCACCTCTAATTTTTTCTTCTGTTAATATGGCACCGGTTGTCCCTGAGATCTTGCTGAACCTGGTGAGTAAGGTCCCAGTTGCAACCCTGTTGCTCTCAGCAGAAGCCTACAATCCTCTGAGTCCCATGTTTCTCCTATCCGAGTCACTGTCACTTCCTCTCATCCAGAGTAGTCAGAGATCCTTGAATTATATAGGGTCGGACTCTTGTTTGAAAGCTAGCAATGACTGCAGTCACTCTTTGCAGTGCTCTGTGTCACTACGCACACGTTAAGTTGTTTTGGACACCTGAATAGCTTTCCCATATGCAAGAAAGTTGCCTCTTAATGTTTAACACGGAATTGGCTTTTCAATATGTTTTCGATGCAGTGCTGTTTTGAAGCAGCCTGCCTCTGAGACAATCAGACGAATGATTAACAAAAATATGATCAGATAAAAATATATAATGAAACAGAAGAGCTAACCTTGGGATAAAACAGTCAGCTGTCCTCTTCCTTTCCTTTCTAATCTGAGTCCATCAGACCTTGCTTGACAAATAGCAAGCACTGAGTCTATCTGGTTGCCTGCGTAGCCTTTATAATCCAATTTTTCTGTACAAATACTCTCTTGCAGTCTTTGAAGCCTTCTGTTTCAAATGGGATAACCAAAGAATTCCCTAATGGAGAGGAACCATTCACAGTCCTTTCCAACAAACTCATTAGTTTTGGGGAAAGGGATCCTGAGACAGATGGGGCAAGTATACGATGCAGCACGCCCCAGTCAATGCAGTCATCTTCTGTCAGCACCGAGAAGCCAGAATCACCTGAGGAGCCTCTAAACTGTTGAGAAAATCTGCTTTCAGATAGTGAAGAACTGGATGCCCTTGTCATGAAGGAGCATTGCAGTTTCCACTTTCAGCATAAAGATTCTTTTTGCCCTAACAGTACAAACATAGACACTTTGTCTAGTTGAACTGTGAAATACCTTAAAAGATTCATCTTCTATTTCTTTTGTGCCACAAATTAGTCTTTACAAAGGGAAATATGTTATTGACCATATTGGTTTATTTTTATTTTCCCTTGTAGAGGCCTTACACTTGCAGAAATGCAATAAAGCAGTCCAGGTAGTGTATCAATCTACAATAAGAGTCTCCTTTAGTACACTTGAAGGTGTGAAGGCATATAACCGTGGTTAAAAGGATATCCTCTTCCTCCAACTAAATAGTAAATCACTCAAACCACTGAAAAGTCTAGGAAGGAAGGACAATTATTTTCTCCATCTCCATGCTGAAGCAGCAGCAGGTCTTGCCCCATAGCAGAGAGAACAAGGACAGTCACTTCTTTGAAATTAAGATTGTCTTTAATTTTGTTCATAGTGAAATATTTGCATTTCAAGAAACAGCTGAATTTTCACCAAGATGTCTGATACTATACTGTGTTATAATTTCCACTGGCTCTGGGCTAAACTAAGCCAAAACTAAAATCAGCAGATTTAATCCTTTTCCATTCTACTCACAGTACAGGGACGAGCCTTTTCCTCAACAGCTGAAGAGAAGGGATAGACTCACAGCAAGAGTAGTGTGAAAGAGGCATTCACTTCTGCTGCTGTTCTGGGAGTAAGAGGAGCAAGTTTGGGACCAGAAAAGGGAGCAGGTTTGCTCAGGCACTGCTCATTGCCCAGGCTGGTGGCAGGGAGGAGGATAAGGGCAAGCCCTCAGCACTGATGATGCTCTCTGCTTCTCTCTCTGCTTCCTTCCCTTTCTTTAGGAAACTCATTTATCACATTTAAGTTGCCTTCACTCACACTGTCCTTTGGTATATCACAAATCTCTTTAATTTCCTACTTTGTTGTGTGATGGCTCTGTATGGACCGCTCCCCAGTATAACTGACTCATTTCACCTCAGCAGAGCCTGCAAGTTGGTGCTTGAGAAAGTACAGATATAGACCCATGGCAAGGATTGCCTTCCAGAAGTCATTCATCAGTGCCCAAAGGCCATGAAATCATTTTAGGTGGGCAGACGCACCCATGATCCCTGATTTTGTGTTGGACCTGACAACTATGCTATATTTGATGCTATTCCAATCTGAAGTGGGTCTTAAAAGAAGCTGAATTTAGTATTATTTTACTTTAAAGCAATCACATCATAATTCTTCAGGTGTCATATTCTCAACCATGCTTTAAATAATTTCATGGAGCTTTGGGCACAACAGCTTTAAATGTGGGAAATACAGAAATCTCAGTAATAAATGTGCTTCAAAATGAGTTAGAGAAAAAATACTTCAAGCCACCAAGTCACATCTAAAATACCCCAGAACAAAAAAAAGCCCTAGAAATATGTCCAGATATTAACCGAAACACTCCAGTTTTAACTTCTGGACCGGACCATGAGGATTGTGATCTATTTTCCTCTAATGTTTTTCTTCCTTCAAATACTTGAACTCCTCTTCTGTCCAGCCTCGAGTTCCTACAGCTCCTATCCACAATCCTTTCCATGCAAGAAACTGCATTGTGTTCTTTCTGTTACTATCATTTCAACCTGCTCACAAATACAGAAATACCAGTCTATATTTGCTCTAAATATATATGATTCCTCTCCTACTATTTTTAAATATAAATACATTTTGATAAATCCTTCCATTGCACACTCAAAACCCATGACTGTCTGTTGCAGCATTGAAATGTCTGAATCAAAAAAAAATAAGAAAATGGTACCAAAGTATGCAAGACAGGTCCCACGTGAATTTAGAATCATAGAATCATTATGGTAGAAAGAGACCTCAAAGATCATGAAGTCCA